>NC_091208.1:10086182-10153682 GCF_040958095.1 Procambarus clarkii | reverse complement strand
AGACAAAACGGTGAAAACTGTGTGATCAGCAAGTTGGAGTTGATGGAAGGCCAAACATAAAACCACAAATATTCCATTGAAGAACAGACATAGAAAAAGAGAGAGAACAGTAACAGAGATAACAAGAAAGAAACAAAGGCAAAGAAGAGCACAATAGACTAAGTAAGATCAGGATCAGTGAAATCTGGGTAACGGGGCAGAGAACAATGGAGTCAAGTGATCCGGAGGACGGACCAGAGGCGGACTGACAGTGTGTGAAGCAGGAGGAGGCATCAGAGAGGGACGGTCAAGGGAATCGAGGGCAGGAAGGTCAAAAAGGAGAGTGCACTGGATCAAGGACAGCATCCAAGAGAGAATTAAGGACCAAGGAAACCTCCATAGCAGGGACAGGTGACTCCGCCACTGAAATGGGAGGGGAAGCAGGAATAGTGTCGGAGCCAGAAGGTGAGGAAGATATTGAAGCTTTCTTACCCGCCGGGGAGGAAGGAGGAGAGTAGCCAGGCTCAAGTTTCTGACGTAGAGAGACATGCGTCGCTGGGAAGTGGCTGGACAATGGCTCGGACAGACAGGTGGTGAGAAGGGCCAAAAAACTAGCGTTGAATGTAATGAAACAGCATTTTTTTGGGTGAGACCCCAGAGGCTCCCCGGAGCTATCCAGGCTGATATGTATATCCTTAGACTTTGGTGTCAGTCAGTGTGGATGGAGTTCAAGGCCTACCAGGGACCACAAGCCAGAACCTGTCCCCCCAGAGTGGCACGAGGAGCAATGGCCTTTAGAAATGCACATGTGGTTTGGAGCATTCCGTGTCCACCATTGACCGGGCCAGGCACCCAGAAAACTTAGGGCCTCAAAACAAACCCCTATTCTAGTTAAAACAACGAAAATAGACAAATGAGTGGACAGAGCTCCTCAAATGAAAGCGAGCAAACGAGCATGACGTCAAACGAGCCGTGTCGCATGTCTGAGCAGCTCCCTCCCTTCCCGGGAGGGGAAAGGGGGAGCCCCAGACAATCCGCGCCGGTGTTCTAACCATCAGTTCTAAGGCTGGATGTCCAAACTCGCGAAAACCCCTGACTGGTGGGGGGAGGGGTGTGGCCTGGGAGCCTTCGGGTCTCACCCAGAAAATGGCGTTTCATTACATTCAACGCTGGTTTTCTGGGGGGAGCCCCTTCGACTCCCTGGAGCTACATCACCAAAAACTAGAGGGACTTACTCAGGAGGAGATCGGTGCTCGCACCTCAACTCGAAGTAGAGACAACGGGCTGCAACCACCGACCCAAAGTGACACACGCCCTACTAGGCTCAGGAACATTTATGATATAGCATGCAACCAGGACCCTGTTCGACCGCCAAAAACCCCGTGCCTGAATGTCAGCCCAAGACATGTTACCGAAGACGGCAGCAAGAGCAACAAAGTTATGAACGTCATGGACATGGGGATAGACCGTAGGCTGGCTGGACCGAATAACCCAGCGGACAACCTGAGAGACCCGAACCCGGGAACAGGATAGAAGGGAAACCGGATCAACCTAAAGCGTGTCTCTGGCCACCGAGGCTGTGGCGCGCAAATAACAGCGGAGCGCTTCAAACTGACAACACATGATGAACCACTGCCCTGACCCACCAAGCATCAACAACCCAAGGGCCCTCCGGAAAGCAGCAGTCTCATTCTTCACCAGAAAAGAAGGAGACGGCTGCAAATGAACAAACCTATCACCACGACCAAAAGGGCAAAAACCCCTGCACCGAAGGAGAACATGAAGCTCTCCGACCCGACCCCCAGAGACCAACGCCAACAAGAAAAGAACCTTAGAAAAACAATCCTGAACTAACGGGGGCCACAACAAAACAAGAAGAAGACAAGTACGAGAGCACCCTGTCCAAAGACCAATTCGGCTCAGGCGGCGCATGAGCAGGCCGGAGGTGAAACAACGCCCAAGACAGGCTTGCGAAATGGCAGAAGTAACATTTATACCGAAAGCAAGCTGCAGCGGCTCTGCCAGCGCCACACGATATGAGGCGACAGTATTCAGCATAAAATGACGGTCCTGAAACAGCCATGAGAGAAAGGACAAAACAACCTTAACCGAAAACGAAGAACAGCGACGAGAGACAAACAGAACCCGAAGGACCGCCAGGAAACTTTATACTGCCGCCGAGACGAAGCCTGAAGCCCGAACACCATAAAAAAATTTGGAATTGGAGCTACCTGACCAGTTACCACAATCACATCAGACAAAGAACTGATGGTTGGATCGCCGGCGCGGTGGGTCTAGGGCTCTCCCTTCCCCCTCCCGGGAAGGAGGGAGCTGCGCAGACATGCGGCGCGGCACGTGTGACGTCATGCTCGTTTGCTCGTTTTCATTTGGGGAGTTCTGTCCACTCGTTTTTTTTCGTCTTTTTAACCAGAATAAGGTTAAACCGCTGACCCGCTGGTCAGCAGGTTAGACCCGCTGGAAAATTGAAAATAGTCATTAACAATAGAACTTTGTGTTAAATAGAGAATAAACGGGAGACCGCGTATGAGCCAGTGAACGAGGCTTTGTGTACATGCGTGTATTAGGAAAAAAAAATAGTGAACGGTGATTCGCGGAACAGTGATGTGGAACGGGTATCACAACAACATATAAGTTGGAAGTGAATATTATAAATATAGAATACTAGAAGTATAGAATAGTGGCAAGAGGCGGCATCAGTGGTTATAAATCGGGTAACTGGAAACTGGTGACATCAACCTGGGCCACAAGAGGTCACCTGTACCGACCGGGGGACCAGCCTCGCTACCTACGCTAAATACCTGCCATAAAGTTTGAACAAAATAACATACATAATATTACAAATATACGGTATACATATAATATTATAAATATTAAACATATAAATATATATACATATATATTGTTACAAATATATATGTATATATGTAAATAATATTATAAATATATAGATATATACAACAAAACAAGGCAAAATGGGAGTAAGTAAACAAATTTGTGGCCACTGTAACAACTCCTTAAAGACGAAGGTAACGGGAATTGAATGTTATATCTGTAAGACTAGATTCCATTCGGCTTGTACAGGAGTGAGTAACACTACGGCACTGAGAGCTGGTCACTTGCTTTGGGTGTGTAAAAATGACCTGCCAGCTTGGAATATCCTAAAAAACCTTCTAGATAACATGACGCATGATCGGAAAACATCATTCATTGGAAGCCTACCAGCCATCCAGAAGGAGTGGGAAAGGAACAACAATTCTAATATACAAGGGGCGGAGGCTA
This sequence comes from Procambarus clarkii, assembly GCF_040958095.1. Taxonomy (NCBI): domain Eukaryota; kingdom Metazoa; phylum Arthropoda; class Malacostraca; order Decapoda; family Cambaridae; genus Procambarus; species Procambarus clarkii. Next base: position 10,150,403 of record NC_091208.1, on the reverse strand, counting down.
GAGTCAGGGATGAAACTGAGGCTGAAACTCAGGAAGTTGTAAACTATGACTCAGTAGGCCAGGATGTAGATGACAGTAAACTAGAAAGTGTACCAGACAGCACTGACAGCTCGATAGGTACAGACACTACGACGGTTCCCGATAGAGCAATTCAGAACAGAAGGACAGACTTATGCAAATTTTATGCAAAGGGCATATGCAGACATAGATATGCTGGTAATAAGAAAGGATTAGACTGCAGTTATCAACATCCAAAAATGTTTAAATATGCTTAGGAAAGGTGAGTGTCGATTTGGATCAATATGTAGGTTTTTCCATCCTGACATGTGCCAAACCTCACTGGAGGACAGAAAATGCTATGACCTCAGCTGCCCACACTTTCACGTGAAAGGCACGGAACGCTACATAAAGAGTGGCAAGCAGGATAATGAATTTGGAGGAAACTCTATAAATTTTTTATACCAGACCGGCAGAGAATTCAAAAGAGCAGCATGGAAAGGGTATGGAACTGGATGCCAGATCCACTTGCATTCCAGAATTACAGATACAATTACCCACCGAAAGGGAACTACAACTACGACAGAACTGCCCTACAACAATCAGTACTGGTCAGAACAAACTCATTATGTCCACGATAATGGACTTGCCGAAAAAGTCTCCCATTCAAACTATCACTAATAGAGTAACCTCATTCATCTTTGCCAATACAAGGACTGAAAACAAGAACAAACAACAAAGTACAGTTCAAATGGCCTCCTCACGGAGTCAAATGCAGTATTTGGAGCTTTCACAGAAACCCATGCAGGGGAATTGTTGGACAGTGAGATCTGGATTCCATGATATAACCTATACAGGTGTGATAGGAAAATTAGGTCACATGGAGGAGTGGGTATGTATATTAGGGAAGACCTTGTATGCTCGGAGCTCCTAAACGTTACAAATGAGGTGGTAGAGGTACTGGGATTAAAAATAGAAAATAAATTTAGTGATTATTCTAATATACAAACCGCCAGATGCAACGACTGAGGAATTCACAGAACAGATAAGCAAAATAGAGAATAGCCTTGATAATTTGGAGGACCCGATACCTGATATTATCTTCCTAGGTGACTTCAACTTGCCTAGTCTCAGGTGGAAAATAGCAAACAATAATATTACAAGGAAATCTATCAGGACCTAACCAACCACAAATTAGAGAACTACTTAGATTCTGTGACAAATTTTCACTCAATCAGCAGATATCGGAGCCAACGAGAAATGAAAATATTCTAGATCTGGTCTTTACGAACAATGAAGACATTATCAGAGACATTACGATATCAGATACCACATACTCAGATCACAAGCTCATTGAAGTGCAAACGACCATCAATACTCAGAATAGACCTAAAACGTTGATAAAGCGAGAGGGGCTATTCAGTAAATTCAATTTTAATAATAAATGGATAGACTGCGAGATAATAAACAGGGAACTTACAAACATTCCATGGGGAACTGTTCTAAGTAATACAAGTCCTACAGAAGGAATAGAAAAACTGACTTCAGAAGCGTATCAAGTCTGTCTGAAACATGTTCCTTTGAGGAAAGCCAGAAAGAGATCTAACGTAGAAAGAGAACGCAGACGACACTATAAACGCAGGAAAAAAATAACGGAACTGCTTATGCAGACACGAATTTCCCGTCAAAGAAGGAATAATTTAAATAGGGAGATTGAAGAAATCGAGCGGAAATTGAAACACTCATATGAAACTGAAGAAAGGCAGTTAGAACAGAAAGCAATTCAGGAAATAAAGAAAAATCCAAATATTTCTTCTCATATGCGAAGTCAAAAGCAAAAACCACTGCCAGTATTGGACCTATTCGTACAAGTGAAGGTTCATACACGGAGGATGACAAAGAAATTAGTGAAATCCTAAAAAAGCAGTATGAGGACATGTTTAGCATTCCAATAAACAACATGAAGGTGGAAGATCCAGACAATTTCTTTATGCAGGATATTCAAATCCCTGTAAATATAACTGATATAAACACGAGCGCACTAAATTTTGAAAAAGAAATTGAAAACATGCCCATGCACTCGGCCCCAGGTCCAGACTCATGGAATTCAATATTTATAAAGAAATGCAAAGTGCCGGTAGCACAGGCACTCAGTATAGTGTGGAGGAAGAGCTTGGACACGGGGGAGATACCAGATGCACTTAAAGTAGCAGACATAGCCCCTCTACACAAGGGAGGGAGCAAAGCATTGGCAAAAAATTATAGACCAGTTTGCACTAACATCGCACATCATAAAAGTATTTGAGAGAGTGATTAGGAGTCAGGTCACCAATTTCATGGAGACCAATGACCTTCACAACCCAGGCCAACATGGATTTCGAGCGGGAAGATCGTGCCTCTCACAGCTACTTGAGCACTACGACAAAGTCACTGAGGCATTAGAAGAAAAAACAGAATGCTGATGTGATATACACGGACTTCGCAAAGGCTTTCGATAAATGTGACCATGGCGTGATAGCACACAAAATGAAGTCAATGGGAATAACCGGTAAAGTAAGACGCTGGATACTCAGTTTTCTGTCAAACAGGACTCAGCGAGTAACGGTCAACCATATAAAATCTAGTCCAAGTGCAGTGAAAAGCTCTGTACCTCAGGGTACAGTCCTTGCACCGCTGCTTTTCCTTATTCTCATATCAGATATAGACAAAAATACAAGTCACAGCTTCGTATCATCCTTTGCAGATGACACAAAAATCAGTATGAAAATTACCTCGGCTGAGGACATTGAAAACCTCAAGCTGATATTAATAAAGTTTTCGACTGGGCATCAGAAAATAACATGATGTTTAACAGTGATAAATTCCAGGTACTCAGGTACGGTAAAAATGAGGACCTTAAACATAATACAGAGTACAAAACACAATCAAATGTACCCATAGTAGGAAAACAGCATGTAAAGGATTTGGGAATAATAATGTCTGACGACCTAACGTTTAAGGAGCATAACCAAGCAAATATTGCGACAGCCAGAAAAATGATAGGATGGATTACGAGAACTTTCAAATCCAGGGATCCCATCACAATGGTTGTACTCTTCAAGTCACTTGTGTTGTCCCGTCTTGAGTACTGCTCAGTACTCACTTCCCCCTTCAGAGCAGTAGAGATTGCTGAAATAGAGGGAATACAGAGAACATATACGGCACGCATAGACGCAATAAAGCACCTAAATTATTGGGATCGTTTCAAAGCCCTCCAAATGTACTCACTAGAAAGAAGACGAGAGAGATATCAAATAATATACACCTGGAAGATACTGGAGGGCCAAGTACCAAATCTACATAGTAAAATAACAACGTACTGGAGTGAACGATATGGAAGAAAATGTAGAATAGAACCAGTGAAGAGCAGAGGTGCCATAGGCACAATCAGAGAACACTGTATAAACATCAGAGGTCCGCGGTTGTTCAACATCCTCCCAGCAAGCATAAGAAATATTGCCGGAACAACCGTGGACATTTTCAAAAGGAAACTAGATTTATTCCTCCAAGGAGTGCCGGACCAACCGGGCTGTGGTGGATATGTGGGCCTGCGGGCCGCTCCAAGCCTGGTGGACCAAACTCTCACAAGTCAATCCTGGCCTCGGGCCGGGCTTGGGGAGTAGAAGAACTCCCAGAACCCCATCAACCAGGTATCAACCAGGGGTTTGTTTTGAGACACGTACCTTTCTGGGTGCCTGATCCGGTCGATGGCAGACACAGAATGCTCTAAATCACATGTACATTTCAATAGGCCATTGCTCCTCGTGCCTCTCTGAGGAGCCAGGTTCTGGCTCGTGGTCCCCGGTAGGCATAGAACTCCATCCACACTGATTGAGGCCAAAGTCTAAGGATATACATATCAGCCTGGATAGCTCTGGGGAGCAGAATTGGCTCCCCCAAGAAAATAGAGGAGAGGGCTGAGAAGAAGGATTGGGGTGAGAAGGGAAAGAGGACACAGAAGACCAGGAAGACTGAAGGAAAGAGGGAACACCAGACGGAGAACCAGGAGGAAGACCCTCTGGCCCAGAATGCAAAGGAGCAGGTGAGGTGGTGGTGGCGGTGTCAGGGTCCAAGGTCTGGAACGGTTGCAAAATTGAGAAAACAGGAGAGGGCAAGGAGAAGTGGAATGCAACCCACGAGTGCCAGAGAAAGAGGGAAGACTGAACCTGGCGTTTCGCCTCAGGAAAAGATAAATGATCGCGATGTTTCAAATTGAGGATGGCTTCCTCAAATTTGTAGTGTACACATGCGTGGGAGAAGGCAAGATGGGCGTCACTGCAATTGATGCAGTGAGCTTGGGAAGAAGAGCACTCCATCTTAGAATGACCCGAGGCTCCACACAAGGGGCATAGCCATGCCTCACTTGTGCACTTGAAGAGATCATGCCCAAAACTCCACTACCTGTTGCAGAGGCGAGGAGATGGGGGTATGTACTCCTGAACGAAGCATCTAACACCGGCAAGAATGATGGAAGATGGAAATCTCGACCACAAGGGGGTCGAGTGAACATATCTATCTGGAGGATAGAATGGCCTTGGGCCTCAAGGATATATTTAATATCCTCGTGGCAGTCTTTCAGTTTCCTATCACAAGTCGCAACATGGTGCGGGAGAAGAACTGTACCAATGCTGGTATTTAACAAGCATTTTTGGAGATCCGAACAGGGGGTTCGGGATCCGAACCTAATGCAGGACAACGAAGCCAAATGGGCAGCCACTCCCTGAGAAGGGGCTGCAAACACCACATGTACCAGTACGGGTGTGGTTAAAAATGACAAAAGTATCCACCGAATCAACAAGGTGTTTACGGAGGAATAAATAATCAAGACAAGAAGGATAAACGTGACTGAGATCAAAATACTTAGGCCACGAAGCAGGACCAAACAATGCCTGGAATGTTGTCGATTGGGAAGGAATCATGCGAGTGCGAAAGTGACGGCACCAAGCACCCCCAATAAGAGAAGGGGTAAAGGGTGCTGCTGGTACAATGAAAGATGGAGCCACCCTAGGTGATGAGGAGGTCACCACTGGGGGCTTGGGGCTTAACACTGCCACAGATGGTGAGAGGGGAGCGGAAAGAGTCAGTCGGGAGAGTCAGAGAAGTAGCTTGGTCTGGGGCCCAATATAGTGGGGGCTGTGGTGTTGTTTGTTACTGAGGAAGTCTTGGATTGTAGGGTTGATATAAAGCCATTGCTTGGTTACTGACTTTAATACTTAAACTGATACATGACTAGTAGCTTCCAGGCTGGTAGGCGTCCTGTACGCTCTCTTGTTTATCTCTTCCTCTGCTGGCGTCTGAGCCGCAGCATATATAAACTGATGGTGCCGTTTTCTATAAACATGACATCCCTCCTTTTCTTTAAAAAGAATGAATACAGGATGTCTACCATGCTTGTAGCACAAAGCAAAGTTATTGACACAAAGTAAGTTTTTAACATGTCAAGAGATATTACATACATTTAACATTAATTAAGCACACAAGACTTTAAAAAACTTAATCTTTACCTACACAGGATTTCAATGTTAAAAATACATATGCAATGTTAAACAAAAATGAAAGAACCTGTACAACAAAGTTACAAAATAATGAATGAGAGATCTGCATTATTCAAACAATATTAAATTTAGTTTAGCATAATAAGTAAATAATGTGCATTACATGAGAATACAATTAATCATCAAATCGTGTAGGGCGTTTAACATGACGTTTAGGACGAGAGTCCTTAAATACAAGAATATCCTTTTATGAATTGTTTGTCGGGTTATAACTCATTTTTTCTTTATCGTTTGTACGACTTTGCACTTCATCATTTTCTACACTAGTTGGAATCACTTTGAAATAAGCCATATTACGTGTTATACCATGATCTCTATCACTAGCTGTTACCATAGTTCCTTTTACACTAATCACTTTATATAGTTTTGTATCATACGGCATATCTAGCTTTCCCTCTTTTTTCATTTTAACTAAAACAGTGTCTCCAACCCTTATGAATTGTTCCTTTGCACGTTGATCATGAGCAATTTTCATTTTGCCCTTGGCTAGTGCATCCTTCTGAGCGAGACGTTTATCCGTTACCTCGGCCGGCATGACAGGTAGTGAGATCCTCATAGGATGTCCAAATAAGAGTTCGCCAGGCGACTTTCCCAGTGTTCCATGCGGTGTTGATCAGTAGTTCCTAAGAAAAGCATACATAGCTTGTTTTCAGGATCGTCCTTCGGCATGAGCACAGCGTACCGCTTTCATGAGAGGTTGCATGAATCTCTCGACTTCTCCATTTGCTTGAGGATGTAGTGGCATCACACGGCGGTGTTTGAATCCAATATGCTCAGAAAAGTTGACGAAGTCTTGTCCATTGAATGGTGGTCCATTGTCCGTCTTCACAACTTCAGAAATGCCAAAATTTGAAAAGATCTTGTCGAGTTTCGGGATGACAAGAGGCTTGACAAGGGACACAGGCATCATGCATATCCTTTGCGATGACATTGACGATCAATGCCAGGAAACCACACCTTTTCTCATAGCAGCTGTTTGGTCCTAACAAGACCTTGGTGTCCTTAATGTGCAAGCTTCAGAGCACGTTGCTGGAGAACAGCTGGAATGACGATACGAGTACCTCGCAGCACGGTGTCGCGTTGTTGCGTAGCACTTAATTCTGTCTGGATGCGTTCATGTGCTTTGAATGCATCATGGTGAACTCCTGAGGGTGGGATGCGTGGAAACTTTTTCTTAGTCAGTGCATCCACTGTTGCTTGCAGAGTTGGGTCCTCTAGGGTTGCAGTACGGATTTCATCAAGAGTGAGAGCCTTAGGGACTGCATCTTGAATTACATCTGGGTTAATGTGCAGCTGAACTTTGCTATCAGTATAACAATCTGTAGGTTCAAATCGATAAAAAAATTCAGCAACAATAGCATCAACATTGTTTGCTGATTCCACTGCTACAGCATTAGAAAGCTGAAGTAGCCCCAATTTGGTTGAAGTCTTGAATCTGAGTAGAGACTCCTTTGCATTCTTAACAACATGGAATGTAGTAATGAGCATTACACTCTTTGACTTAATCTCTGCAGTGAAAGTTCCAATCACTGGTAAGGCTACCTTAGAAGCATAGGCAGTGGCGTTGCCATTATAGTTTTCAAGCTTTGGGAACTGTTTTTTAAATTTTTCATAGTGGCACTCAGCAATGGTGTCAGTGTTTGATACAGTGTCAATGAGAACTTTGAGACAAATACCAGCAATGTATAGTATAGTCTCTGGGTTGTTTGGAAGATCAGTCCATTTCGTGATTGATTGTAGTCCATAAATGTAATCACATTCACTGTCATCTGAGACTGGTTGTAATGACATGTTGTCTTTTATATTATTAACATTTTGGATATGCGGTGCAAGATTGTGTTTACCACCTCGACACCTATGACCTGATCCTCGTACAGTGCTTTTATTCACTGACTGTGGTTTCTTTAGTGCGGAACGACACAGCACCAAAATGACCTAGTTTTCCACACTCATAGCACTTCTTACCTTGAGCAGGACAAACATTACCTTGGTGTGGGTAATCTCCTCCACAATTGTAACATTTACTGTTGACACCCACTGATGCGGGTCGTTGTGACTGCTTGAGTCTTGTTCCTTGACCCCAGTTGTGATGTGGTTCTCGGCTCAATTTGCTGTTAGGTTTGCCATGATACCTCCTGTGATCACGGTGTCCTCCCTGAACCTTACGTACCTCATCACTGTTAGTAACAATGGCAGAGCTGTTGTTGGCACTGCACTCCATGACACTAGCATCACGTGCAGCATCTTCCATTCGACGAGCCATATACAGTATCTTGGTAAGAGAACTTTCATCATCAACAAGTTCTAGAGCTCTTCGACGGAGACGTGTAGATGTGCATGTTTCAATTATTTGCTGTTTGATTTCTTTGTCAACATCAGCAAACTCACAATGGGCTGCTAAACCCTGCAGACGTGTGTGGTATTGATCAACGGTTTCATTAGAGAGTTGTTTTGCTCTCCTGAAATGCATAATTTCCATGGCAGTATTTTGTCTTGGTTTGAAGTGCTCAGTTAATTTGGCTTTGGCAATGTCATAATCTCTGGCACCACCAGTGTCTTTCAGTGTGTCAAAGATGTCACAAACTCGATCACCTACATAATGAAGTAGAAAGGCACGCTTTCTTTCAGCACTTTTGATGTCTGAAACTATCAACAAATTTTCAAACCTTTTAAGCCATTTGGTCCACCTCTGTGACAGGTTTGTCTGGTCACAATCAGGATCAAATGCAGGAAAATGAGGTATATTTGTAATTTTTACTGTATGAATGTAAACTTATCACTTAAATGTTCCTCAGATTACTAAACACTTACTGCACTGTATATGTTAGTTAAGAATTCACTGTAATTACTTTAATCTTGCAAAGCTCACAAGCATTTTAATGCAAAAGTTCACAGCAGTGCACAATACAGCAGCAACTAACCTCTTACCTAGCCCTTGTGTACATGTGTTGTTCCTACTCACAGCAGCACAGCAATTGTCAGCAGTTGTTAGCAGTTAGTACAGCAGTTGGCACAGCAGTTGTTGTTTGATGAGCTTACAGCACTGTCAACACCGGATGAAGAATTTTGTAGCACAGAGCGTCGTTTTGTACACAAAACATTGGGTTTTGTACACAGCATCAAAGCGTCGTTTCGTACTCAGCATCGCCACACATGGATCGCAGATTCCTCAGTACACAGCTTCAGTCAGCACATAGCTTGGGTAGCACATAGCATTGGTTGGCACACAGCATTGGTTGGCACACAGCACTGGTTAGCGCACAGCATCGGTTAGCACACAGCATCGGGTATGGTGCTCACAGACAGCACGACTTCTCTTCCTCCGGGCAGCATGCTTCTTCCTTGTGTTTTAAGCTGAACAAATACCTGCATTCACAGTTCATCCTCGTCGCCAGTGTGGTGTTGTGTGTTACTGAGGAAGTCTTGGTTGTAGGGTTGATATAAAGCCATTGCTTGGTTACTGACTTTAATACTTAAACTGATACATGACTAGTAGCTTCCAGGCTGGTAGGCGTCCTGTACGCTCTCTTGTTTATCTCTTCTCTGCTGGCGTCTGAGCCGCAGCACATACAAATGGATGGTGCCGTTTTCTATGAACATGACAGGGGCCACTGTGCCATCCAGCACAGTTCGACTCGGGGACCTGGTCGCCCACCCCACGAGCCTGAGAAGTCAAATGAGAGTCGGAGAACGGCATAAAAAGAAACAAGTAAAAAGTTCATCGACAAATAAAACCCCATACTCATCATGGAGCCACAATTAGAGTATAGGACACCCGACAGGACGAGGCCTCCAAGGTGTGCATCGTCGATGTACACAATGCAATCGCCGCCTTAACCACTGCATTGCACGAAGCGCTGGATCGAGGGTTCGCAGAGTGCCATGTGGCATTTGTAGGTATTGGGAGATATTCAAAGCTCCCACAGGTACATGGGGCTCACATCCTGTGCCTCAGGACTCCTGTCAACAGACGCCATCTTGGAAAAAAAGTTGTCAGCATCCATGCTGGCTGTGAGAGCCTTAGTATGGAGAGAGTGAACAAGGATGGGACATGCAAGAGCCGCATACAGCACTGCTGTGCAGCTAGGGGCCACAGCACCACTGTGCAGCTAGGGGCCACAGCACCACTGTGCAGCTAGGGGCCACAGCACCACTTAGTACAGTAATCTATATAAAAAATATAAATGTTCTTTTGTTCATAATCGTTAATCTCCGAAAGTTTTTTACTGATTGCTTTGAAATTTTGACACAAAGTTTCATTCGCATCCGAGCCGGTTTTTATACATACTATATAGATGTCACGTTTGTGACGGTAAAAAAACATGCTTTTTTTGAAAAACTGTTTTTTATGTGAGGAAAATCTCTGAAACCTCTTTACAGATTGCTTTTAAATTTTGACACAACATTTCATTTGAATAAGCGCATGTTTTAATATATCTACTATATACATGCCTCCCTTGTGACAGGAAAAAAACATTTTTTTTTTTTTTAAACAGGGCCATCTGTGGGACGTAAGATCAACACATGGGGTAATCTCCAAAAGTTCTTCACTGATTGCTTTGAAATTTTGACATAACGTTCCATTCGAATACGTGCATGTTTTTATTTACCTAATATATTGATGCCACACACATGTGACAGGTAAAAACATTTCTTTTAAACAGCGCCATCTGTTTCACGTAAGCTGAACACACGTTATACTAAATGTGTTACGATTGAACTTCAATAATCGATTGCATTGATAAATTGAATTTTCATAGATTTCGATTTATTTTCATTTTGATTTAATAATTTTATGTGACATTGCCTTGGAATTGAGCTGTGTTGTTTACCATACCGTTCTTTCGTGAGTATAGTCTATTTTTATTTTTCATTGTATTTCATTTCTTTTTTTTTTTAACTGTTCTTATTTTTCAGTGATGGGAACATCAGATCATATGATATTCCCAATTTTCTTATGGGAACATCAGATCATTTGGGAATGCATCGGACGAGGGAGTGGAGAATGGTGGGAAGGACGAGGGGATGGGAGTCTGGGATGGTGGGGAGAAAGAGGGGATAGAGGATGGGTTAATGGTGTGGAGGACGAGGGGACGGGGGAGTTGGGGATGTTTGGGACGAGGGGACGGGGGAATGGAGAATTGTGAGGAGGACAAAGGGACAGGGGAGTGGAGGATGGTGGTGAGAAAGAGGGGACAGGGGAATGGTAGGGAAGATGAGGGGATAAGGAGGTGGAAGATGGTGGGGAGGACGAGGGGATGGTGGAGTGGGGGAATGGTGAGGAGGATGAGGGGGGACGGTGGAGTGGGGGATAGTGGGGAGGATAAGGGAATGGGGGAGGGGATAAAAGGTGGGTAGGAATGGGGAACAGGGGAAGGTTGCTGTGGCCGGGTACAGCAAGTGATAAATAAAATAGGTAACTGAAATTATTTTGCTTTGATAGTGTTATAGATGGTCCTGACTGTGATAAAGTCTATCACAACATTCAGATATCAGTGAAAATAATAGTTAGTTTTGATATTCACAGCATGAGGGAGCGAGAGAGAGCACCCAGCCAATGTTTTCTACATCTATGCATCATGAAACGACCTTATGTTCCATCATAATTGTTCATTTTGTTATGGAAATGGATTCATATTTGGGATTTTGTGACAGGAATGTGATAACATCAGCGGTTTTGTAGCTAGTCATAGCGAGATGAGTAGAATATTGGAGGCATTGTCTAGCATCATGTGACTGCTAGCGTCGTCTGCTTGTGGATCCATGCTGTGTTTTGATTTTATCACCATACTCTCCAGAACTGCATATTAGTATGTTACGGTGCATATAAATATTGATAGTGATAAATAACATACGTATATAGCATAATGACAACAGGAACAATGTTGTTATTTTGAGAATAGCGAAGTTCCACACATTTAGCTATACACATTCCATATATTACACACTATTGAATAATATTACTGAAAATCCAACATTGAATGTAATGAAATGCCATTTTCTGGGTGAGTCCTGGAGGCTCCCCAGAACTATCCAGGCTGAATGGATATGTATATCTTTCTGGCATCAGTCAATGCATAGAGTTCTTGCCTACCGGGGACCACGAGCCAGAACCTGGCTGCCTCTAGAGATGTACGAGGAGCAATGGCCTATGGAGACCCCTCTGTGGTTGGGAGCATTCTATGTCTGTCATCGACCGGGATAGGCAATCAGAAAGGTAGGCGCCCAAAAACCAACCCTTATTATGGTAAAATTATTGCGACCGAAAGTTGAACAGGGGGACAGAACTCCCCAAACGAAAATTAGCAAACTAGCATGATGTCATCACGTCGCCATGCAGCTGTCTGCAGACCCCCCCCCTTCCCAGGGGGGAAGGGGGACCCCCAGACCCAACCACCAGCGACCCAACCTACAGTTCTTAGGCTGGATGTCCAAAAAACGCATAAAACACCGCAGACCGGAGGGATGGCGGGGAGCCTCCGGAACTCACCCAGAAAATGGCATTTCATTACATTCAACGCTGGTGTTCTGGGGGGAGCCCCGTCGGCTCCCCAGAGCTAACTACCCAGAGAAAATGAAAAACAGGGACTTACCCTGGGAGGCAGCTCGTCCTCACTCCTCAGCACGAAGTCAAGACAACTGGCTGCAATCGCCAACCCAAGGCAACGCAGGCCCTACCTGGCCCCGGAATATTCACAAGGTAGCGAGCAACCAGGACCCTGTTTGACCTCCAAAGAGCCCGCGCCCGAATGTCAACTCAGGACATGTTGCCAAAGACGGACGCCAAAGCAGCAAACTTATGCACGTTATGGGCACGGGGATAAACCACAGGCTGGCTAGACTTAACAACCCTGCGGACAACCTGAGAGACCCGAGCCCGGGAACAGGGAAGAAGGGAAACTGGGTCAACCCATAGCGTAACCCCGGCCACCGAAGCCATGGCGCGCAAATAATGGTTGAGAGCCGCAACCGGACACAACACCTGATGCAACCCGACCTGACCAACCAAGCATCAACAACCCAAGGCTCCCTCCAAAACAACCGTTTCATTCTTCGCCAGAAAAGGAGACGGCTACAACCGAACAAAACGACCACCAGGACCGAAGGAGCAGAAACCCAGGCGTTGGAGGAGATCATGAAGCTCCCTGACCCAACCCCCAGAGGCCAGTGCCAATAGGAAATAGAGCTTTATAAAAACAATCCCAAACGGAAAGGGCCACAAGAAAAGGAGGAGAAGAGAGAAACGAGAGCACCCGGTCCAAAGACCAGGATGGCTAAGGAAGAGCATGAGCAGGCCGGAGGTGAAACAGCACCTGTGACAGCTTGCAGAACGGGGCAGAAGTAATATCAACACCGAAAGCAAGCTGAAGCGGTTCCACCAATGCCGCATGATTCAAGGCGACAGTATTGGGCATAAGATGACGGTCCTGTAACAACCAAGAGAGAAAGGACAGAACAACCCCATCAGAGACCGAAGAATACCTGATAGGAAGAACCGGAAAGACCGCCAGGAAACTTCATACTCTCGCCGAGACGAAGCACGTAGGTGGGAGACCAACAACGAAGCCACCTGTGCACCATACAAGTGATGATAAACCTGAGCCAAAAACTCCAGACGCAAAGACTAGAGGTGAAGATCGAACCAGCCTCGTACTGGGCTGAACCGATTCGCTGAAAAAGGTGGAGCCGCGGGAAGATCCTCGGGTTCGGACACTGAGCAAACAGCACCTAAAACCAGGGCTGGGCCGGCGACAAAGGAACCAGAAGGACAACTCTTCCCTGGTAAGTCTCCAAGCGAGTCAAGACGTGCAGCAACATCTGAAACATGGTAAAAAGATACTGGTAACCCCACCTCGCCAAGTCCTGCCTGAAGGCGTCGACCCTGATGGCCTCGCAGTCGGGAAAGGGCACCACGTACACCAGGAGACGTCTTGACCACACCGACGCGAAGAGATCCACGTCCGAAGTCCCGAACGTCTGGCACAGCCAACTGAAGGAGTCGGCGTCGCCCGTCCATTCCGTGGAAAGGGGAAGGAAACGAGACAGTCCGTCCGCCAGGACGTTGGAAATCCCCCCGGACGTGAACCACCAGGTGTGCCAAACCCCGAGAACTCAGCAGACGAGTCACCCAAAGAAACCAGCCCTAGAGAGTCAAGGACTGCATCGAACTCCCACGGTTCAGGCAATGAACCACCAAGGAGCAGTCCGAATGGAGCCGGATCGTCGATCCACGAGCGACTCGAACCCTCTGGAGTGACATCCATACCGCCGCAAACTTCCTGGCCATGCTGTGAGCCCGACGGAAGGATGGACCCAACCGCCTCTGGCCGGCCTGGTGACCACTGATCACAAAGCCCTTGCCAAGAGATGAAGCGTCCATGAACACATCGAGCGAGGACTCGGGTAGGCGCCAAGGCACTGAACCCTGAAAAACCAACAGAAGCCGGTGATGCAGCAACCGAATCAATACCCCCGGTGGCCGAACCCAATGGTTGTGAGAGAGGCAGGACATCCCCGAAGAAACCAGAACAGCCAACGAAGCCACACCCGACCCGGCGGGTAGACCATCATGGCAAAGTTCAGGCTCCTGCACAAACTCTCAAGCATCCCCCACGTGACCCGGAAACCCCTCAGAAACAGACGAAGGCGGGACCGCAAGGGAAGCAGAGCCTCCAGAGGCAGAGACAAGGAAGCAGTGCGAGCATTCCAAACCATACCCAGCGAAGACCGAAGTGTCTCCCCAGTGTCCAGGCAGTAACAGTCTGGTGTCTCCCTAGTGTCCGGGCAGTAACAGTCTAGTGTCTCCCCAGTGTCCAAGCAGTAACAGTTTGGTGTCTCCCCAGTGTCCAGGCAGTAACAGTCTGGTGTCTCCCTAGTGTCCGGGCAGTAACAGTCTAGTGTCTCCCCAGTGTCCAAGCATTAACAGTTTGGTGTCTCCCCAGTGTCCAGGCAGTAACAGTCTGGTGTCTCCCTAGTGTCCGGGCAGTAACAGTCTGGTGTCTCCCCAGTGTCCAGTATTATAGTTGGTGTTGGTTGGTGGTGTTGTCGCTGTCGATCCTTCTCTACGGACAACCCGACCCACAACTCGGTAGAGTGCTTAAACCTCCCTAGGAGATCACCCTTGGCGCTTCTCGCTCTTGGAGAGGGGCTCAACGTCACACGTTTAGGGGATGTGGCTCCTACACTTAGCCTCGTTGTCACGTGCACACACCCACTCGAGCCGCTGTGACTCCCCACTCTCTCCTTAGGTGATATGATCTCCTCAATCCCCTTTTGACTTATTAGTATTACCTTCTACCCTGTCCACAGCAGTGGTTCTTGTTTCTTTCTCTCTCTCTCTCTTCTTCTGTACTATTTCATGGGAAGCCTCACTAGGACAAGGGCAAACACCAGCAAATTGGGATAAATTTACTGGACAAAGCACATACACAATACATACACACATATAATAATAATGAATCCTATACTCTATAATATTACAATCAGGTTGCACTCCAACACAATCAGAACTCTATCATCAGCTTATCAAGTGGTATCCTATCTCCTGGTTCACCACCTGATACTATCAACCTCCTTAAGTTGATCAAGTCTACATACACTGTTGCACCATCAGCAAGATAATATATATATGTATCTATAAATGTGTACAAAGAAAATCAACACTTGAATGCAATAACATATATCAGTATAAATGTTCATTGATACACAACACTGATCAATCGATCACTCTATTAGTCCTAGAACGCATACATCTGTAGGTAATCCAGCCTACGCCTGCAACTCTAAACTTCAGTATAAAACACTCCTTGACATAAGAATGCCAACAATCACTCACCTCTCACTGCGTCTTGCACGCTAATGACAACCAAACACTATCAACTCCCTACAAGTAATCCACCAGAACTTCCCTTCCACTTCTGGAAGTTCACTACCCTGATATCTTCAGGTTCTTCTGGGTTAACTACCAGGATCCTCTGCAGCTCCTCCAGGCTCCTACACCATGAAGTTTTACTTAAGCAACTATGGTGCTCTACTACTTCTGCTAGGTTCCTCCACAGCTCTCTTGGCTGCTACACCATGAAGTTTCCTCGAGCAACTATGGTGCTTCTCCACCTCTACAGAAGCACGTGACACTCCTCTTCACTGCTTCTCCTCACAGCTCGAGGTCCTCTGCTCCACTACCTTGGAGTCTCATCAACTACTTCATCTGTGCTGACATCGAAGTTCTCAGCAACTTCTTCCCCAAAGACAAACCTGCAACCCATCGACACTCCAATAAAATGTTTCCCCTTTAACACATAAACAAAAATAACCACACAATATGCTTGCCTCAAACCTCTATCTGTCCTCTACATACAGTGGGAGTGGACTCCCCCGTTTTGGGCGGGTCCATACTCCACCTAGCCCGGCGGCGGTCCTCACTCACTCCGCCTCACTCACTCAGGGAGGGGCCTTCGCTGTCGGGAGCTCTCAGTCACCTGCCAGCGCTCAGAGGGGACGGACGTCGCTCCGTGTTCCTCCCTCTTCACTCTCTTTTATTAGGCTTTCTGCCTTACTAAAACATGTCTAACTTATAAATAAACATTGCTACTGACGCTGGGCACACGACCAACTACAAGCAATCACTATGAACTGGCGTATACCGTGCTTACCAGAGATCGTCTGGTCGAGGGCGCTATCCCTCTGACAGAGCTTGTTCAAGGCGCTTCCACGGCCCACAATAATGCCTCTGGGCAGTTTAAAACTCTCCCCTTCGACCAGGACTTGAGATCACAACGTTCCCAGCTCAGTTCCACAGCTGGCACGTCTGCACACTTCTCTTCTCTTCGAGATATATCACTAGGGGTTCCCTTCTGACGGGAGCTCGAACGGAGCGCGGCTTTCCCCTGCGATGTCTGGCACTCACGTGAGGTCAAAGCCCCTCCAGAAGCGAGCCTCACGCCTCCAGCAAAATGTCCACATCTCCTAGCCAGTCATTTATCTGTTTTCTTCTTCATTGCCCATAATCTCAAATAGTTATACATATCCAAGCAACTATTTTACATATGGGTTATTACCTCAATATTTGCTAGAACTTTTAGTTAGGTCAGGCTTGCTGAATAACTCTCAAGGAGGGAGACTCGTTTCTCCTGTAGGCTGAGATCATAACACTCCCCACCCCTTATTTTTGAGAGTTATTCCAGTGGCAAAGCTCGGGTTAATACATCCGCCACCACACTGTCTCGTTCTTCAACCGATTGGTTCGACCGGTTGATCTGCTTACGTACTCCTTTAGGAGTCTACAATTAGTTCGATGCTCCTTGCAACATCTGGCTCATAACTCGCCAGAAACATGATCTTCTCACAAACGATCTGACTTCTCTGGCACTTCTTGGCTAGGCTGTCCTCCGTGGACGCCTGCACTCCATCGGTCCACTCTACTTACTGTCTCCACCCTCCGTTTCCTCGTCTTCTTCTCTTCACGTCCAGAGTCAGACGTCTACTGTCTGTACCTCCTCTGTCGTCTTCACACTTCCATCTACTGCCATTATACTTCCGTCTCCTGTCATCATACTTCACTCCCTCGTCTTCACCAACTATCCTCCCTTCCGTCTCCTCATTTATCCGAGACCTCATCCTGTTTGACTTCCATCGAGTCCTCGGCTTTCTTCTACTCCTCCATTCTTGCATCATCATCCTCTTCCCACACTTCTCACTTCCATACCACTCCATTTCAACTCTTCTTTGTTCCCTAAAAGTTTCTTCAAGCACTGTACTACACTCAACAGCACTCGACCGTACATGTTGCTTTACCTCGCCTAGAGTGTTCGCAAGCATCTCTCCACACATACTGTCTCTTCTCCTTTCGTTTTCTCGGCTACTACTCTTCTTCACTATCTCTCCTCCACGTTTTCTGTGAAACATGTCAACTCCTGACACCTCAAACAACTTAACTCCACTATCCATATGCCTCTGTGCTCGTGGACAACTTGACGCTCTACTCCCATCCTCAGTATGTCCACATCTTTCCTCATTCCTACTCAGCACAGTTGCATTCGCCTTCCGACTCTTAATTTCAGCGGGCAAGGCTCTACTCAGGTCCGCTCTCTTCACATGATTCTTTTTCGGCTGGGCCGTCTTCACTTTTGACCTCACCGAGACTTCATTTTTCTGGGCTGGACTTTCATCAAACAGCCATGCTATATCTACGTCGATATCTTCTACCGGCTGAATCGACACTGTCTCACCTTCTCCAGTGTCTTCCTCGTCGGCCACCTCTGTCTTCATCACTACCGAGACAGGGTACTCAATGGCTTGGCGGTCTCCTGACTCATCTCCTCGCATGTCAGTCAGGTTCACACTCTCAGGTGTCCCACCCGTGCTGTGGCCTTCTGGGCTCTCCTCTGGCACAGTCTCCGCCATGACTCTTGTCAACACCTTTGTCCCGCACAAGTCATTCCCCAGGATCACTTGGACTCCTGGAATAGGTATGTCGGGGCATACTCCCAACATCACCTCTGCCGACACATATTCCGACCTTAGCTGGACAGTACACACGGGCATGTCACTTTCAGACAACAACCCATATACCTTCATCTTACTCCTGCCAGCTAACCGTCGATCATTCCCAATCAGGCTTCTCGTAATCAAGCTCTGATTAGCTCCGGTATCCCTTAAGATACCCACTTCTACCTCAGGTTGGCCTCCTATACTGATCCAACCTTTGCTCATGAACGGCCTATACCTCTCGTTCACTAAGTTCGCTCTCTGTGGTTTGTCTTGGAACACATTAGTATATTTACTTCAGGGGTCACACATGGCCAGGGTCACAACTCTTTTGCCCTGCTTACAATCTCGCATTACGTGACCCAATCCGTTACAATTGTAACATCTCATCTGGGAAAAGTCTCTTCTATATGTACCAGAGTAGCTCTGACTCTGCCCACTCGTATTGGAGTTCCTCGGGCCAGACGTACTACTCGTACTCCGTGGAGCTTTACTGGACTCTTGATTCCCTGGATAACGATTAGTTTCTCGTTTGGCTCCTCCATCCTCACTTTCAGACGAAGTGCGCGACCTACTCTTCTGAGTTTTAGGGTACTTACTTTTATCTGCCCATTTATCCAAATTCTTCTCACCCCAGACTCCTCTGGGTCTTTCATAATTTCTTCCTCCCCAGACTCCACTGGGTCTGCCATTGCTGCGTCTCACCTCGCTTCTTACTCTGTTCTCCCTTAAGCTCTTGTACGCTTCAGTAATCATATCCGCCCTATCTGCGGCATCTTTCACCTCCTTTATCCCTGCTTCTTGGATCTTGAACTTTGTTTCGGAATGCATCATCTCCAAGAACTTCTCCATGACCATCAGTTGCTTCAGGTCAGCGTAAGATCCAACTCCAGCAGCCTCAATCCACTTCTGGAATCGTCTTTCCAGATCTCTTGCTGTCTCAGCAAAGGTACATGCTCCAACTTTGATCATCTCTCTGAAGCGCTTCCTATAAGCTTCTGGGGTTAACTGAAACGAGCGCAATATGCTGCTCTTTACTGTGGCGTAATCCTGGCACTCTTCCAATGACAATTGGGTGTATGCCTCCCTGGCTGCACCGGTCAATCTTAACTGGACCAGCTGAGCCCATTCCTCCTGTGGCCACTCCTTGATACTGGCTACTTTCTCAAAATGCTCGAAGAAGCTCTCTGCCTCTTCGGGCACAAACAAGGGAATGTCCTTCTCCCTAACCCTAACATCATGTGAGTGTGATACCTGGGTGGTGCTCTCTGGCAACCCATGTTCAATCCTTTGCTCAGCCAAGGTTCTGTTCGCTTCTATCTGCATTTGTTTTGTTCTCTCTTTTTCTTTTTCGACCTCTAGTCTTGCTTTCTCTTTTTCTTTCTCCATCTCTAGTCTTGTTTTCTCTTTTTCTTTCTCTTGTTCCAACTCCAGTTCTCTTACTCTTGTTTTCTCTTTTTCTACTTCCAGCCTGGTTTTCTCTTTTTCCTTCTCGGCTTCATTTTTCATCTGGAGTTCTAATTTCAACTTTTCCAGCTGGAACTGTCTCTCCTTGTCCTCTCGTTGTTGCTGCATCTGGAGCTCTAACTGGAATCTCTCCAAGCTCCTATTTCGGCTACTCCTGCTACTGCGGCTACTCTTGCTGCTCCTACTCGATCCCTGGGATCTCACTTCATCCTGCCCATCATCCTCCTTTCCACTTTCAGCTCCTTTCTGGGCTCCTTGTTCTGCTGCTTCACTTCTGGCT
Source organism: Procambarus clarkii (assembly GCF_040958095.1). Lineage (NCBI taxonomy): Eukaryota > Metazoa > Arthropoda > Malacostraca > Decapoda > Cambaridae > Procambarus > Procambarus clarkii. The sequence continues at coordinate 10,130,579 of NC_091208.1, read as the reverse complement.
CTCAACTGTCTAAGGATCTCATCCTTCATCCCAGCCACCTTAGATGCTTTCAACCTAATGCCACATTTTTCTGCTATTTGCTTTAACTGATCCCTCGTGCAACTTTCCAAGTCCTCAGGCTTGCCTGACTCCACAAACGCTTGCACCTTATCCATCTTTGTCCTGTGAGTCTTCCCAAGAGAGAGTATACACCTGCAGTTACACAGTTTATTTCAGCAAGGGTGTACAAATCCACTCTTGGACAGGGTGTGGGTGTGTCAGTTCACTCTCCCGGACACAGGCCCCCAATTTATTATAGTTTGTGGGTTGGTTGGTGGTGTTGTCGCTGTCGATCCTTCTCTACGGACAACCCGACCCATAACTCGGTAGAGTGCTTATACCTCCCTAGGAGATCACCCTTGGCGCTTCTGGCTCTTGGAGAGGGGCTCAACGTCACACGTTTAGGGGATGCGGCTTCAACACTTAGCCTCGTTGTCACGTGCACACATCCACTCGAGCCGCTGTGACTCCCCACTCTCTCCTTAGGTGATATGATCTCCTCAATCCCCTTTTGACTTATTAGTATTACCTTCTACCCTGTCCACAGCAGTGGTTCTTGTTTCTTTCTCTCTCTCTCTCTTCTTCTGTACTATTTCATGGGAAGCCTCACTAGGACAAGGGCAAACACCAGCAAATTGGGATAAATTTACTGGACAAAGCACATACACAATACATACACACATATAATAATAATGAATCCTATACTCTATAATATTACAATCAGGTTGCACTCCAACACAATCAGAACTCTATCATCAGCTTATCAAGTGGTATCCTATCTCCTGGTTCACCACCTGATACTATCAACCTCCTTAAGTTGATCAAGTCTACATTCACTGTTGCACCATCAGCAAGATAATATATATATGTATCTATAAATGTGTACAAAGAAAATCAACACTTGAATGCAATAACATATATCAGTATAAATGTTCATTGATACACAACACTGATCAATCGATCACTCTATCAGTCCTAGAACGCATACATCTGTAGGTAATCCAGCCTACGCCTGCAACTCTAAACTTCAGTATAAAACACTCCTTGACATAAGAATGCCAACAATCACTCACCTCTCACTGCGTCTTGCACGCTAATGACAACCAAACACTATCAACTCCCTACAAGTAATCCACCAGAACTTCCCTTCCACTTCTGGAAGTTCACTACCCTGATATCTTCAGGTTCTTCTGGGTTTAACTACCAGGATCCTCTGCAGCTCCTCCAGGCTGCTACACCATGAAGTTTTACTTGAGCAACTATGGTGCTTTACTACTTCTGCTAGGTTCCTCCACAGCTCTCTTGGCTGCTACACCATGAAGTTTCCTCGAGCAACTATGGTGCTTCTCCACCTCTACAGAAGCACGTGACACTCCTCTTCACTGCTTCTCCTCACAGCTCGAGGTCCTCTGCTCCACTACCTTGGAGTCTCATCAACTACTTCATCTGTGCTGACATCGAAGTTCTCAGCAACTCCTTCCCCAAAGACAAACCTGCAACCCATCGACACTCCAATAAAATGTTTCCCCCTTAACACATAAACAAAAATAACCACAGAATATGCTTGCCTCAAACCTCTATCTGTCCTCTACATACAGAGGGAGTGGACTCCCCCGTTTTGGGCGGGTCCATACTCCACCTCGCCCGGCGGCGGTCCTCACTCACTCCGCCTCACTCACTCAGGGAGGGGCCTTCGCAGTCGGGAGCTCTCAGTCATCTGCCAGCGCTCAGAGGGGACGGACGTCGCTCCGTGTTCCTCCCTCTTCACTCTCTTTTTATAGGTTTCTGCCTTATTAAAACATGTCTAACTTATAAATAAACATAGCTACTGTCGCTGGGCACACGACCAACTACAAGCAATCACTATGATCTGGCGTATACCGTGCTTACCACAGATCGTCTGGTCGAGGGCGCTATCCCTCTGACAGAGCTTGATCAAGGCGCTTCCACGGCCCACAATAATGCCTCTGAGCGGTTTAAAACTCTCCCCTTCGACCAGGACTTGAGATCACAACGTTCCCAGCTCAGTTCCACAGCTGGCACGTCTGCACACTTCTCTTCTCTTCGAGATATATCACTAGGGGTTCCCTTCTGACGGGAGCTCGAACGGAGCGCGGCTTTCCCCTGCGATGTCTGGCACTCACGTGAGGTCAAAGCCCCTCCAGAAGCGAGCCTCACGCCTCCAGCAAAATGTCCACATCTCCTAGCCAGTCATTTATCTGTTTTCTTCTTCATTGCCCATAATCTCAAATAGTTATACATATCCAAGCAACTATTTTACATATGGGTTATTACCTCAATACTTGCTAGAACTTTTAGTTAGGTCAGGCTTGCTGAATAACTCTCAAGGAGGGAGACTCGTTTCTCCTGTAGGCTGAGATCATAACACCAGGCAGTAACAGTTTGGTGTCTCCCCAGTGTCCGGGCAGTAACAGTCTGGTGTCTCCCCAGTGTCCAGGCAGTAACAGTCTGGTGTCCAGGCAGTAACAGTCTGGTGTCTCCCCAGTGTCCAGGCAGTAACAGTTTAGTGTCTCCCCAGTGTCCAGGCAGTAACAGTTTAGTGTCTCCCCAATGTCCAGGCAGTAACAGTCTGGTGTCTTCACAGTGTCCAGGCAGTAACAGTTTGGTAACTCCCCAGTGTCCAGGCAGTAACAGTCTGGTGTCTCCCCAGTGTCCAGGCAGTAACAGTCTAGTGTCTCCGCAGTGTCCGGGCAGTAACAGTCTGGTGTCTCCCCAGTGTCCAGGCAGTAACAGTCTGGTGTCTCCCCAGTGTGCAGGCAGTAACAGTCTGGTGTCTCCCCAGTGTCCAGGCAGTAACAGTCTAGTGTCTCCCCAGTGTCCGGGCAGTAACAGTCTGGTATCTCCCAAGTATCCAGGCAGTAACAGTCTGGTGTCTCCCCAGTGTCCGGGCAGTAACAGTCTGGTGTCTCCCCAGTGTCCAGGCAGTAACAGACTGGTGTCTCCCCAGTGTCCAGGCAGTAACAGTTTGGTGTCTCCCCAGTGTCCAGGCAGTAACAGTCTGGTGTCCAGGCAGTAACAGTTTGGTGTCTCCCCAGTGTCTAGGCAGTAACAGTCTGGTGTCTCCCCAGTGTCCGGGCAGTAACAGTCTGGTGTCTCCCAGTGGCCAGGCAGTAACAGTCTGGTGTCCAGGCAGTAACAGTTTGGTGTCTCCCCAGTGTCTAGGCAGTAACAGTCTGGTGTCTCCCCAGTGTCCAGGCAGTAACAGTCTAGTGTCTCCCCAGTGTCCGGGCAGTAACAGTCTGGTGTCTCTCCAGTGTCCAGGCAGTAACAGTCTAGTGTCTCCCCAGTGTCCGGGCAGTAACAGTCTGGTGTCTCTCCAGTGTCCAGGCAGTAACAGTCTAGTGTCTCCCCAGTGTCCAGGCAGTAACAGTCTGGTGTCTCCCCAGTGTCCAGGCAGTAACAGTCTGGTGTCTCCCCAGTGTCCAGGCAGTAACAGTCTGGTGTCTCTCCAGTGTCCAGGCAGTAACAGTCTAGTGTCTCCCCAGTGTCCAGGCAGTAACAGTCTGGTGTCTCCCCAGTGTCCAGGCAATAACAGTCTGGTGTTCAGGCAGTAACAGTCTAGTGTCTCCCCAGTGTCCAGGAAGTAACAGTCTGGTGTCTCCCCAGTGTCCAGGAAGTAACAGTCTGGTGTTCAGGCAGTAACAGTCTAGTGTCTCCCCAGTGTCCAGGCAGTAACAGTTTGGTGTCTCCCCAGTGTCCGGTCAGTAACAGTCTGGGGTCTCCCCAGTGTCCAGGCAGTAACAGTCTGGTGTCCAGGCAGTAACAGTCTAGTGTCTCCCCAGTGTTCAGGCAGTAACAGTCTAGTGTCTCCCCAGTGTCCAAGCAGTAACAGTTTGGTGTCTCTCCAGTGTCTGGGCAGTAACAGTCTGGTGTCTCCCCAGTGTCCAGGCAGTAACATTTTAGTGTCTCCCCAGTGTCCAGGCAGTAACAGTCTAGTGTCCAGGCAGTAACAGTTTGGTGTCTCCCCAGTATCCGGGCAGTAACAGTCTGGTGTCCAGGCAGTAACCCAGCAAACACAAATCATCTACACAACGTTCGCCTATCTCTTCCCATAGGTGTGGGAATGATTTGCATTGAGAATGGTGCAGGAGAGCCTTTGAGAAACTTTTACTCAAAAAATCCAAACACAAAGGTTTAATTGTAAATTGTTTTTCTACAATTATTTTCTTCCAAATGTAAAACAAATAGTTTTTACATGTTTAAATATAAAATTTATGGTGTTTTTTTGTAAAATTCATTAATAAATTTTGAATGATATATATTGGCTGAGTGAAACCTTTAAAATCCATTTAGTTATAATATGAACAGAAAAAAGTAGTTTTCCAAATTTTCTAAAAATCGCTCTTTTTAACACAATTTGACTCCTTATGCATTCCACTAAACACTAATATCATGTTTAAATATATAATTTATGTATTATTCCCTAAGATAATTTATATAAATTATAAAAGTTGCTGGAAAGTGGTGAGAAAGAATCTGAAAACGTCTTGTTGTCTTATATTGGCGTGTTCTTATTAACTAGAGTGAGTAAGAGTGAGCGAGAGTGGGTAAGAGTGAGTAAGAGTGACTGAAGGTGAGTGAGAGTGCCAGAGAGTGTGTAAGTGTGAGTAAGAGTGGGTATAAGTAAGAGTGACTGAGAGTGAGTAAGAGTGACAGAGTGAGTAAGAGTGAGAGTAAGGGTGACAGAATGAGTAAGAGTGAGAGTAAAGTGATTGAGAGTAAGGGTGAGTATGAGAGTAAGAGTGATTGAGAGTTAGAGTGAGAGTAAGAGTGATTGAGAGTTAGTGAGAGTAAGAGTGATTGAGAGTAAGAGTGATTGAGAGTAAGAGTGATTGAGAGTAAGAGTGATTGAGAGTAAGAGTGATTGGGAGTAAGAGTGATTGAGAGTAAGAGTGATTGGGAGTAAGAGTGATTGGGAGTAGGAGTTAGAGTGAGAGTAGGAGTAAGAATGAGAATAAGAGTGATTGAGAGTAAGAGTGAGTAAGAGTAAGAATGAGAGTAAGAGTGATTGAGAGTAAGAGTGATTGAGAGTAAGAGTGATTGAGAGTAAGAGTGATTGGGAGTAAGAGTAAGAGTGAGAGAAGAGTAAGAATGATAATAAGAGTGATTGAGAGTAAGAGTGATTGGGAGTAAGAGTAAGAGTAAGAATGAGAGTAGGAGTGATTGAGAGTAGGAGTGATTGGGAGTAGGAGTGATTGGGAGTAGGAGTGATTGGGAGTAAGAGTGATTGAGAGTAAGAGTAATTGAGAGTAAGAGTATGAGAGTAAGAGTGAGAGAGTGAGTATGAATGGGTAAGGGTGACTGAGAGTGAGTAAGAGTGACAGAGTAAGAATGACAGAGTAGGAGTGATAGAGAGTAAGAGTGACAGAGAGTAAGAGTGACAGAGAGTAAGAGTGACAGAGTAAGAGTGACAGAGAGTAAGAGTGACAGAGAGTAAGAGTGACAGAGAGTAAGAGTGACAGAGTAAGAGTGAGTATGAGAGTAAGGATGACTGAGAGAAAGAGTGAGTAATAGTGCATAAGAGTGATTGAGAGTTAGAGTGAGAGTAAGAGTGATTGAGAGTTAGTGCGAGTAAGAGTGATTGAGAGTAAGAGTGATTGAGAGTAAAAGTGATTGAGAGTAAGAGTGATTGAGAGTAAGAGTGATTGGGAGTAAGAGTGATTGAGAGTAAGAGTGATTGGGAGTAAGAGTGATTGGGAGTAGGAGTAAGAATGAGAATAAGAGTGATTGAGAGTAAGAGTGAGTAAGAGTAAGAATGAGAGTAAGATTGATTGAGAGTAAGAGTGATTGAGAGTTAGAGTGATTGAGAGTAAGAGTGATTGGGAGTAAGAGTGATTGAGAGTAAGAGTGATTGGGAGTAAGAGTGATTGGGAGTAGGAGTAAGAATGAGAATAAGAGTGATTGAGAGTAAGAGTGAGTAAGAGTAAGAATAAGAGTAAGAGTGATTGAGAGTAAGAGTGATTGAGAGTAAGAGTGATTGGGAGTAAGGGTGATTGGAAGTAAGAGTAAGAGTGAGAGTAAGAGTAAGAATGAGAATAAGAGTGATTGAGAGTAAGAGTGATTGGGAGTTAGAGTAAGAGTAAGAATGAGAGTAGGAGTGATTGAGAGTAGGAGTGATTGGGAGTAGGAGTGATTGGGAGTAAGAGTGATTGAGAGTAAGAGTAATTGAGAGTAAGAGTATGAGAGTAAGAGTGAGAGAGTGAGTATGAATGGGTAAGGGTGACTGAGAGTGAGTAAGAATGACAGAGTAAGAGTGACAGAGAGTAAGAGTGACAGAGAGTAAGAGTGACAGAGAGTAAGAGTGACAGAGAGTAAGAGTGACAGAGTAAGAGTGACAGAGAGTAAGAGTGACAGAGAGTAAGAGTGACAGAGAGTAAGAGTGACAGAGAGTAAGAGTGACAGAGAGTAAGAGTGACAGAGAGTAAGAGTGACAGAGTGTAAGAGTGACAGAGTAAGAGTGACAGAGTAAGAGTGACAGAGAGTAAGAGTGACAGAGAGTAAGAGTGACCGAGAGTAAGAGTGACAGAGTAAGAGTGACAGAGAGTAAGAGTGACAGAGAGTAAGAGTGACAGAGAGTAAGAGTGACAGAGAGTAAGAGTGACAGAGAGTAAGAGTGACAGAGTAAGAGTGACAGAGAGTAAGAGTGACAGAGAGTAAGAGTGACAGAGAGTAAGAGTGACAGAGTGTAAGAGTAACAGAGTAAGAGTGACAGAGTAAGAGTGACAGAGAGTAAGAGTGACAGAGAGTAAGAGTGACAGAGTAAGAGTGACAGAGAGTAAGAGTGACAGAGTAAGAGAGTGAGAGTGATTATGAGAGAGTTAAGAGTGTGAGGTGTGAGAGAGTAGCAGGCCAGGGAGGCAGGATGTGTGGTCGCAGGCAGGCCTAGGCCTCGTGATCTCTAATGTTGGTTTTTATATATATGTTGGATTTTTTGTCCTGTTTCAAATTATAATTATTTAGCAGGAATGTAATAAAATATTGCACAGTATTAATGTGACAATAATATATGCAATATTTCCTTGATAATCAAACTTGTTGTTCAAAGATAATATACAATCTTTGAAGGAAACATTTTGAGAGCGCGAGCTGGCAACACTGGGCTGGTGGGTGAGAAAGACATATGGTTAGTTGTTCTCAGACCTTCAGTGGTGAAGGGTGTGTCCCAGCTGGCCGCCACCCGCCGCCCACCCGCCGCCTGCCACCACCCACCACCCACCCCCAGCCACCACCCGCCACCACCCACCACCTGCCACCACCAGCCGCCACCCGCCGCCACCCGCCACCAGCCGCCACCCGCCGCCACCCGCCGCCACCCGCCACCCACCACCCACCACCAGCCGCCACCCACCACCAGCCGCCACCCGCCACCACCCACCACCAGCCGCCACCTGCTACCACCCACCACCAGCCGCCACCCGCCACCACCCACCACCAGCCGCCACCCGCCACCACCCACCACCAGCCGCCACCCGCCACCACCCACCACCAGCCGTCACCCACCACCACCCACCACCAGCCGCCACCCGCCACCACCCACCACCAGCCGCCACCAGCCACCGCCACCCACCACCGCCACTCACCACCCGCCGCCACCACCCACCACCAGCCGCCACCACCCGCCACCAGCCGCCACCCGCCACCAGCCACCGCCACCCACCACCGCCACTCACCACCCGCCGCCACCACCCACCACCAGCCGCCACCCGCCACCAGCCACCACCAGCCGCCACCTGCCACCACCCACCACCCGCCGCCACCCGCCGCCACCCGCCACCCACCACCAGCCGCCACCCGCCACCCACCACCAGCCGCCACCCGCCGCCACCCGCCACCCACCACCCACCACCAGCCGCCACCTGCCACCACCCACCACCAGCCGCCACCCGCCACCCGCCACCCACCACCACCCACCACCAGCTGCCACCCGCCACCACCCACCACCAGCCGCCACCCGCCACCACCCACCACCAGCCGCCACCCGCCACCACCCACCGCCACCCACCACCGCCACTCACCACCCGCCGCCACCACCCACCACCCGCCGCCACCCGCCACCCACCACCAGCCGCCACCCGCCACCACCCACCACCAGCCGCCACCCGCCACCACCCACCACCAGCCGCCACCCGCCACCACCCGCCACCCGCCACCACCCGCCACCCGCCACCAGCCACCGCCACCCACCACCGCCACTCACCACCCGCCGCCACCACCCACCACCAGCCACCGCCACCCACCACCGCCACCCGCCGCCACCACCCACCACCACCACCCACCACCACCAGCCGCCGCCGCCAGCACCACCCACCACCATCGCCGCCACCACCCATCACCGCCGCCGCCACCACCACCCACCACCACCGCCGCCGCCACCACCCATCACCGCCGCCGCCGCCACCACCCACCACAGCCGCCGCCGACACCACCGCCACCACCCACCACAGCCGCCACCACCACCCACCACCACCACCAGCACCCACCACCGCCGCCACCACCAGCCGCCACAAGCCGCCACCGCCCGCCACCGCCCGCCACCAGCCGCCATCACCACCACCACCACCACCAGCCGCCATCACCGCCACCAGCCGCCACCAGCTGCCACCACCACCAGCCGCCACCACCACCACCACCAGCCGCCATCACCGCCACCAGCTGCCACCACCACCAGCCGTCATCACCGCCACCAGCTGCCACCACCACCAGCCGCCACCACCACCACCACCAGCCGCCATCACCGCCACCAGCTGCCACCACCACCAGCTGCCACCACCACCAGCCGCCATCACCGCCACCAGCTGCCACCACCACCAGCCGGCACCACCGCCACCACCACCTGCCACCAGCCGCCACCACCGCCCGCTATCAGCCGTCACCGCCCGTTGCCACAGTCGCCACCGCAAGCCGCCACCGCCAGCCGCCACCAGCCCCCCCCACCGCCGATCGTCACCACCCACCACAGCCGCCGCCGCCCGCCACCGCCCGCCACCGCCCGCCACCACCCACCACCCGCCGCCACCACCCACCACCACCAGCCGCCGCCGCCACCCACCACCCGCCGCCACCACCCACCACCACCAGCCGCCGCCGCCACCACCACCCACCACCACCGCCGCCACCACCCACCACCACCAGCCGCTGCCGCCACCACCACCCACCACCACCGCCGCCACCACCACCCACCACCACCGCCGCCACCACCCACCACCACCAGCCGCCGCCGCCACCACCACCCACCACCACCGCCGCCACCACCACCCACCACCACCGCCGCCACCACCCACCACCACCAGCCGCCGCCGCCACCACCACCCACCACCACCAGCCGCCGCCGCCACCACCACCCACCACCACCGCCGCCACCACCCACCACCACCAGCCGCCGCCGCCACCACCACCCACCACCACCGCCGCCACCACCCACCACCACCAGCCGCCGCCGCCACCACCACCCACCACCACCACCGCCGCCACCACCCACCACCACCGCCGCCACCACCCACCACCACCAGCCGCCGCCGCCACCACCACCCACTACCACCGCCACCACCACCACCCACCACCACCGCCGCCACCACCCACCACCGCCAGCCGCCACCACTCATCACAGACGCCGCCACCCGCCACCGCCCGCCACCACCGCCAGACACAGCCGCCAGTGTCCGCCACCGCCGCCACTGTCCGCCACCGCCGCTACTGTCCTCCACCGCCGCCACTGTCCGCCACCGCCGCCACTGTCCGCCACCGCCGTCACTGTCCGCCACTGTCCGCCACCGCCACCACTGTCTGCCACCGCCACCACTGTCCGCCCGCCGCCACCACTCTCCGCCCGCCGCCACCACTGTCCGCCCGCCGCCACCACTGTCCACCCGCCGCCACCACTGTCCGCCCGCCGCCACCACTGTCCGCCCGCCGCCACCACTGTCCGCCCGCCGCCTCCACTGTCCGCCCGCCGCCGTCACTGTCCGCCCGCCGCCGCCACTGTCCGCCCGCCGCCGCCACTGTCCGCCCGCCGCCACCACTGTCCGCCCGCCGCCACTATCCGCCACAGCCGCCACTGTCCGCCCGCCGCCACTGTCCGCCGGCCGCCACTATCCGCCACCGCCGCCACTATCCGCCACCGCCGCCACTGTCCGCCCGCCGCCACTGTCCGCCCGCCGCCGCCCTGTCCGCCCGCCGCCACTATCCGCCACCGCCGCCACTGTCCGCCCGCCACCACTGTCCGCCCGCCGCCACTATCCGCCACCGCCGCCACTGTCCGCCCGACGCCACTGTCCGCCCGCCGCCACTATCCGCCACCGCCGCCACTGTCCGCCCGCCGCCACTGTCCGCCCGCTGCCACTATCCGCCACCGCCACCACTGTCCGCCACCGTTACCACTGTCTGCCGCCGCCACCACTGTCTGCCACCTGCCAGCGAGCATAAGAAATATTGCCGGAACAACCGTGGACATGTTCAAGAGAAAACTGGACGGTTTTCTAAGAGAAGTTCCGGATCAGCCGGGCTGTGGTGGGTACGTGGCCCTGCGGGCCGCTCCAAGCAACAGCCTGGTGGACCAAACTCTCACAAGTCGAGCCTGGCCTCGGGCCGGGCTTGGGGAGTAGAAGAACTCCCAGAACCCCATCAACCAGGTATCAACCAGGTATCACCGCCACCACTGTCCGCCCGCCGCCACCCCTGTCCGCCCGCCGCCACCACTGTCCGCCCGCCGCCACCACTGTCCGCCCGCCGCCTCCACTGTCCGCCCGCCGCCACCACTGTCCGCCCGCCGCCACCACTGTCCGCCCGCCGCCACCACTGTCCGCCCGCCGCCGCCACTGTCCGCCCGCCGCCGCCACTGTCCGCCCGCCGCCGCCACTGTCCACCCGCCGCCGCCACTGTCCGCCCGCCGCCACTGTCCACCACCGCCGCCAAAGCCGCCACGGTCCGCCCGACGCCACTATCTGCCACAGCCGCCACTGTCCGCCCGCCGCCACTGTCCGCCCGCCGCCACTATCCGCCACCGCCGCCACTGTCCGCCCGCTGCCACTATCCGCCACCGCCGCCACTGTCCGCCCGCCGCCACTGTCCGCCCGCCGTCGCCACTGTCCGCCCGCCGCCGCCACTGTCCGCCCGCCGCCGCCACTGTCCGCCCGCCGCCACTGTCCGCCCGCCGCCACTATCCGCCACCGCCGCCACTGTCCGCCACAGCCGCCACTCTCCCCCGTACAGCCTCCCCTCTCTCCGTTAGTAAATAATTATAATTGTTAGTAAATAATAAAAGAAATATAAATTATTAGATTTTTTTTACCCTTAAATTGGTTTTAATATTTAAATTGAAAATAATAATATAATATAAAATATAATAAAAATAATATAATATAAAATATAATTTAATTTCAAGAAATTTAACTTTAAACACAAAGATGTGAAAAGGGTTCAGATTATTGGCTCAAACCTTTCATAAGAGATTCATATTGGTATATGAATGGATTATGAATGACTCATGTTAGGAGTGTAAAGTTGCCACAACATCTCAAATTAGTGTTAGATACATATGTCTTGGTTATAAGTTTTGGAAACCTATTTAAGTCCACACACAATATCGTATCTGATACGATAAAACAAACGTTTCCAATACTTTCAAATACTTTCCAGATATGTTGTGGCAACCTAAAATTGTTTGCTGGGAACATTTTAGTGTCTCCCCAGTGTCCAGGCAGTAACAGTCTGGTGTCCAGGCAGTAACAGTTTGGTGTCTCCCCAGTATCCGGGCAGTAACAGTCTGGTGTCTCCCCAGTGTCCAGGCAGTAACAGTTTGGTGTCTCTCCAGTGTCTGGGCAGTAACAGTCTGGTGTCTCCCCAGTGTCCAGGCAGTAACATTTTAGTGTCTCCCCAGTGTCCAGGCAGTAACAGTCTAGTGTCCAGGCAGTAACAGTTTAGTGTCTCCCCAGTGTCCGGGCAGTAACAGTCTGGTGTCTTGTAATGATCTGGGGCTCAGATCATTAGTTCTCCCTTCTCCCCTCCTTTCCTTCTCCCTCTCCCCTCCTTTCCTTTTCCCTCTCACCTCCTTCCTTCTCCCCTCCCCTTGGCTGTCATTCGTCTCCTCCTCTTCCTCCCCCTCCTGTCGCCCATTTGTCAGGGTCAAGAGGTTGACCTGAGGGTGGTCTTGGATACCGTTGGCTTCCCCCCACTCAACTTCCCTACTCAGATGTTTCCCTTTCCATCCCCCTCTCATCCCCCCTCTTCCCCTCTCTCCGGCCTCTTCCCCATACCAAGCAGAGTCAAATGTCCCTACCCTTGATCTTAGAGGAGACAGGCTGGAACATAATTTATCAGTTTTGTAAACATTGCTCGCTGGTGCACTGGGGCTCCATAGAGGCGCCTTGTCTCCCTTCTCATAGCTGGGGAGAGCTGACTCAATCTTCAGGAATTCATGTAGCTTTCCATGGCAGATCAGTGAAGGTGATTGGCCTGAGATAAGGGCCAAGTCCTTATTGGCCCAAGAGAGCCAGACCTCAGGCCTACGTGTTAAATGGTTGGCCATTGCCAAAATAATGGGTGGTGCCCTGGGGGTGTATTAGATGGTGGGAGGAGTAATCCTTCCCAGCAATAAGTTGGTAAAACAAAATTTCATCAGTGTGTCTTGAGAGTGTATTAGGAACAGGGCCGCAAGCTCGTATCCTAGGGGCGGAGGGCAGCCATCAACATCTTGGCCGTGGTGCGGGTATTTTAAAGTATAGTAGCACTTGAGTTTCGTGCCCTCAATAAATATCCATTGTGCCTCTAGGGAATAGAATAGGTTATGTGTTCAAATTGTCTTAATTTACATGTTTCATAAAATAAATTGTATAGCTTGTCCAGTGGTATTCACTTAACTCCCCTTTGATATATTTTGTTACTTTGTCATTTTTAGGTGTTGTATTGGAAGCCCCCAGGTTCTCCTACAATTAATCGATACTAAAGTTGCCCTTGGATTTAAATTAGTAACGTAAATTACACAAACTAATTTTCCAAAATTTATTACTGAAAGTCCTATTACCCTGGGAGTCCCATGGTTACTGATTCCTTACCTTCCTGGGGGATCGGTGAGAGACACATTCAGGTATGGTTGGTCGGGAAGGTGGTGGCAGTGCAAATGTGTTTTGTTATTTTTTTTTAACTAATAACCCTTGTCCTTGGGGTATCTTCCTCATTTAATATTCCTCTTATATACGTGGCAGTCCAGTGAGGGGTCATACTGGACTGTAACAGTGTTAAGCTGGGGTATTGAGTGAAGAGAGACAGAGAATTACAACAGAGAGCGTATAGTACGATTATGAGAGATCACAAGATAACAGGATTAATACTGGGGAACATTGGGTTATTACTATAGAGGCCGCGGTTATTACGACAGGGTAAAGCGGTCATTACAATGGTGGCAGCGGTGGGATGTTCGAAGGTTTCTGGGGGCAGCTGGATATTTCCGTTGCCACATTGAGGGTTTTGCAAGTATAACAGCACCGCTAACTGAGCTCACTAAGAAAAATGTTAAATTCGTTTGGAAACCGGAGCATGATAACGCTTATGCAAAATTAAAAAGTCAACTCATTAACACCCCAGTCTTGGCCGTACCGGATTTTGATAAGGAGTGGGAAGTACACACTGACGCCAGTGGCATAGCTATTGGTGGGTGCTTAATGCAACGTGATAATGACAATCTTCCTCACCCAGTTGCATATTTCAGCAGGAAGGTTAAGGGTCCGGAGGTCCGCTATTCTGCAACGGATAGGGAGGCTTTGGCTGTGGTAGAAAGTGTCAGGTACTTTGAACCGTATCTTTTCCAACGTCACTTTGTCATTTATACAGATCACAGGGCGTTGACTCATATTTTTAAGAAAAGAACTAAGTGCCCTCGCATGTCACGTTGGTCTCATGAACTAGCTGCTCACTCATTCCAAATACTTTACAAGCCTGGTCCATCACATGTTATACCAGACACTTTGAGTAGAAACATTGCTACTATTAACGTAAATCTTAATATTGAAAATATTTCCAGTGAGAAAATGCGAGAATTCCAGATGAACGAACCAAGGTGGAAGGAAATTATTGAACTTTTGGAGGGAGGAAAATATCCGTCGAAGAAACGTAATTTAGCATTTCATGATTTTGAAATGAAGGATGGGGTCTTATTTTATGTAAAGGGACAGCAGGATCGTGCAGTTTTTCAGTTGGTTATCCCAGAGGTGTTGAAGAAGTCGGCGTTGAAACTCGCACATTCGTCTAAGATTGCAGGTCATCCGGGGATTTTTAAAACTCACATGAAAGCCAAGTCACTCTTTTTCTTCCCCGGTATGTTAACAGATGTCATTAACTTCGTTAAGTCCTGTGGTCATTGTCAAAGGAGGAAAGGTACCCTTAAGGTACAAACTCCATTGCAAGAATTCCCAGACATTTTGGAACCTTTAGATCGGGTGGGGGCTGATCTGATTGATCTGCATCACAGTCATTCAGGAAACCGTTACGTATTGGTGTTGGTAGACCACCTGTCCAGGTACACCACACTGATTGCATTGCCTCAGAAAGATTCACGAACTGTTGCAAAGGCGTTCTTAGATAGGTTTGTCACGGTATTTGGTCCCCCTAAAGTGTTAGTTTCTGACCGAGGTCAGGAATTTAATGGGAATATTTTTAGAGAAGTATGTAAAATTATAGAAACCACTTCAGCATTCACTACGGCTCATCACCCTCAGGCTAACGGCATGACAGAACGGACGAACCGGTCAGTTAAAGATATGCTTGCAATTCTTGCAGAGCATGATGCAAATTCGTGGGACGAACAACTCTCCTATGTCCAGTTGGCTCTGAACACTGCCATCCATCGGTCCATTAACACCCAACCCCTTTTGCTGTTCACAGGGCATTCATGTAATTTCTCGTCAGGTCTGCTTAACAGACATAATATTGTATATGGGGAAGACTACCCATCAGAAGTTTTAAATAAGATGAAAAATGCATGGAGAATTGTAGCCAGGGCTTCCAAGACAGCACGAGACTGCTATGCTCAGCATTATGACAAGAAGGTACGACCTCTTGAGTTGAAAGTCGGGAGTCATGTGTTGAGAGTTAATGAGGTGGCTCCTGCCAATCAAAGTAGGAAACTTGCACCTAGATGGCGGGGCCCTTACCGAGTAATTGAAAGAAAAGGTCCGGTTAATTTTGTTATTAAAGGTATTTTGAAGACCAAGTTGAGGAACGATTCACATTAATAAATTAAAGCCCTATCATGCGAGGGAGGAACTAGAGCTGCCTTCAGCAAGTCTAATTCCTGACCTGTCTAATGTTCCAAGTGCTGAGTCAGATGATGAGGATGACCTCCTGTCAGACCTCATCAGTAGTCAAGTTCAATCTTGTCACCCTATGGTAACAAGGTCGCGAGCTGTACAGTAAATTGTTAGTGAGCTCCCTTAGTCAGGTTTAGTAACAATCTTAGAATTATCCTGTAGAGGCAATGGTGTATTTGCTGATGTGCATGACTCAGGTAGCATACTTGCCTTGCTCTGGGGTTTCCAACTTCCTATACCTCAGAGTAATATCCATGCTTCCGCCATTTGTTGTTGTCTGTCTTTCTCAGGTCTGATGGTACA
This sequence comes from Procambarus clarkii, assembly GCF_040958095.1. Classification (NCBI taxonomy): domain Eukaryota; kingdom Metazoa; phylum Arthropoda; class Malacostraca; order Decapoda; family Cambaridae; genus Procambarus; species Procambarus clarkii. The sequence goes on along the minus strand of NC_091208.1, from coordinate 10,114,917 downwards.
TCAGTTCCAGCCTCCTAGTCACACGTGAACCAAGGATCGAGATCAGCAGGTCTGGGGATGACCCACCTGGCTGATAAGATCGGGGTCTGAGGCACGTTACATAAAGTCCTCCCCCTTGTACCCGGTAACTCGTCAATTGGTTATCCGGAAGGGGTGACTGGCGTACAGTCACCCGGCCGACACTTCACGTCACTAATGAGGTTGTCCCAGTCCAGCCATGCTGTCTTCATGGAGCAGAGTCCAGTCACCATCACAGCCGTGGGCAAGCTGTCTCAAGGTCACCAACCAAGCCCACCAGCCGCGTAGTCAAGACTGCGGGAAAACCGGAAGTGGAAGACGAGTGGTCTACGAAGAAGAACGCTAATTGCAAGGACTTGTCAGCTCTCTCAAAACCTGCGGTTGCGTCGTCTGTGGAAACCAAGATGCAACACGGTGGTCTCAGGTACGAACAGCACTACCCCTACAGAGTGCTTGCGGAATCGCCAGATGAGGTACAATCCTGTACCTCGGCCCAAGTTCAGCTGCACGGAAGGTGTACCGGCCCAGTAGTACCGGGATAACAAGTAAACGCCGGTAGATAACGTCGCCCAGGAGCTGAGGCAGAGCCCACCTGTCCTGTCACCATGCCATCCTCTTCAACGCCACTCGAACCTCACTACCAACACGAGACATCGTGACACGTCGAAGCTGTGCTCTACTGTGGCAGCCATGGTTAACAACAATCCATCATGACTGTTTGGGGAGCGATAAGAAGAGGTGAACCCGGGTTCCTGTTAGCGGGGTCCACCTAACCTGACAGCCGCCAGCTGTCAGCTGTCACTCAAGTCAGGTGCGGGAAGTACGAGACCCCCTGTACTGTCCGCAGTTGGCCGAGGCCGGAAATGGAACTTCCAGACGACCAGGATCTTCAAGCAACATGAGGTAGTCGCCGGAATCTACAGCAACGAAATGTCAACAGGAATGAACGAGAGAAAATATTTATAGAAAAGTTTCATATAAAAATAAACGCTATTAATATAGTAAACTGTGGTAACTCGGAACAGTTCAACTTTTAATTTTCCTTCTGATAGTAAGCACCTATATACCTTCGGAAAGTTCTCTGGACCAGTATTAAATGTTGAAAACTAGCACTAGTGAAATAGAGAAATAAATCTAGAAAGTGAACATTAGAAAATGACCCTGTCTCTAGATAAGTTGTACGAGTGAACTGGTTTGAGAACCATCTAGTAGGGTCTCTAGAAACGTTGATCAGTGGGGAACTTTATCTAGATTTTTCTAGATCCTAGATACTGATAGTTATACATATATTTTTTTTTATTTTTTTTGTGGTCTACTGAACAATAAGGGTGTGGTACACAGTCTGACAAATGTGTACACCCGCTGTTGTTGTGGACTTGAATATGAACTCTGGGATATTAGGAGTTTGAGGAACTTATATCCAGAGTGTTGTTGTTGGTTAAGGGACATGTCTGTGGACATTGAATTTTTTTTAATAATAAAAATATTTTTGTGTATTTTCTTTAGATTTTAAGATTGGGATGCGCTGTGGTGGACAGTTGCCACAGGTGTGGAGTGGAACACTAGGTCCCTGAGAGGTAGTGTTCCTCTATTCTGATATAATTTTATAATTGTTAATTTTTTAATGACATTGATTTTTGTTTTTAATGTTTTGTGTGATGTGTTTGATCTTTATTCCAGGTGGAATACTTGGATAGCTGAAGGCTATCAGCTGATTTTAGCTAGTTAGTAATTGTTAGGTTTGGATTTCTCCAGTTATTTGTTACTATATCAAGACAGATATAGGATATTTTGTCTACCAGGTAGTTGGAAGGGTACGGGGCTGCATCCAAGTTGGACAGTCAGGATTATAGGGGCGGTCTCAGTCCTTATGTTTTATGTATTATTACTGTTGTGTTGATAGGTATAAATACATGCTGGGGCACACCTTTTGGGTGTGCCATTATTGTTGTTGGAGTATTGTATGGAATTAGTTAGGATTAGATAATTTCTTTTGTTTTGAGGCATTGGTTTAATATAGTGTTGGGTTAAAAATGTTGTTTTTGGAGTTAATGGTTAGGGTAGGGCAGGATTTCTGGATAAGAAAAGTGTGTGTAACTTGCTTTACACACAAATTTCTTAATTTCCGAGGAGGGGGAGTTGTAATGATCTGGGGCTCAAATCATTAGTTCTCCCTTCTCCCCTCCTTTCCTTCTCCCTCTCCCCTCCTTTCCTTCTCCCTCTCCCCTCCTTCCTTCTCCCCTCCCCTTGGCTGTCATTCGTATCCTCCTCTTCCCCTCCCCCTGTCGCCCATTTGTCAGGGTCAAGAGGTTGACCTGAAGGTGGTCTTGGATACCGTTGGCTTCCCCCCACTCAACTTCCCCACTCAGATGTTTCCCTCTCCATCCCCCTCTCATCCCCTCTCTTCCCCTCTCTCCGGCCTCTTCCCCATACCAGGCAGAGTCAAATGTCCCTACCCTTGATCTTAGAGGAGACAGGCTGGAACATAATTTATCAGTTTTGTAAACATTGCTCGCAGGTGCACTGGGGCTCCATAGAGGCGCCTTGTCTCCCTTCTCATAGCTGGGGAGAGCTGACTCAATCTTCAGGAATTCACGTAGCTTTCCATGGCAGATCAGTGAAGGTGATTGGCCTGAGATAAGGGTCAAGTCCTTATTGGCCCAAGAGAGCCAGACCTCAGGCCTACGTGTTAAATAGTTGGCCATTGCCAAAATAATGGGTGGAGCCCTGGGGCTGTATTAGATGGTGGAAGGAGTAATCCTTCTCAGCAATAAGTTGGTAAAACAAAATTTCATCAGTGTGTCTTGAGAGTGTATTAGGAACAGGGCCGCAAGCTCGTATCCTAGGGGCGGAGGGCAGCCATCAACATCTTGGCCGTGGTGCGGGTATTTTAAAGTATAGTAGCACTTGAGTTTCGTGCCCTCAATAAATATCCATTGTGCCTCTAGGGAATAGAATAGGTTATGTGTTCAAATTGTCTTAATTTACATGTTTCATAAAATAAATTGTATAGCTTGTCCAGTGGTATTCACTTAACTCCCCTTTGATATATTTTGTTACTTTGTCATTTTTAGGTGTTGTATTGGAAGCCCCCAGGTTCTCCTACAATTAATCGATACTAAAGTTGCCCTTGGATTTAAATTAGTAACGTAAATTGCACAAACTAATTTTCCAAAATTTGTTACTGAAAGTCCTATTACCCTGGGAGTCCCATGGTTACTGATTCCTTGCCTTCCTGGGGGATCGGTGAGAGACACATTCAGGTATGGTTGGACGGGAAGGTGGTGGCAGTGCAAATGTGTTTTGTTATTTTTTTTTAACTAATAACCCTTGTCCTTGGGGTATCTTCCTCATTTAATATTCCTCTTATATACGTGGCAGTCCAGTGAGGGGTCATACTGGACTGTAACAGTGTTAAGCTGGGGTATTGAGTGAAGAGAGACAGAGAATTACAACAGAGAGCGTATAGTACGATTATGAGAGATCACAAGATAACAGGATTAATACTGGGGAACATTGGGTTATTACTATAGAGGCCGCGGTTATTACGACAGGGTAAAGCGGTCATTACAGTCTCCCCAGTGTCCAGGCAGTAACAGTCTGGTGTCTCCCCAGTGTCCAGGCAGTAACAGTCTGGTGTCTCCCCAGTGTCCAGGCAGTAACAGTCTGGTGTCTCCCCAGAGTCCAGGCAGTAACAGTCTGGTGTCTCCCCAGTGTCCAGGCAGTAACAGTCTGGTGTCTCCCCAGTGTCCAAGTAGTAACAGTGTGATGGGACAGCTTGGTCCCACTGATTGTCATCTAAATCTAGTTTGAGTGTTTTTCTAAATATTGACCTGAGGACCACGACGTTTCGGTCCTCAAGTCCATTCCAAGAAGTGAATCGACTTGAGAATGGTCCAGGACGGACCGAAACGTCGTCGTCCCTTCAACTTTTAGTGTGTAGTCTGGTCAACATACTTCAGCCACGTTATTGTGACTCATCGCCTGCATATTGACCTGAGGAGCTCATCATATTGACTTAGAAGTGGGTTGCCAAAAGTGGGAGCACACCTTAAAAAGTATGTTAGCCTGGGTAAGGTAAGGCACTTTGTGAGAAGGTATAGGGCATCATAGGAGTCCAAGTCCCCTATTCTCACTCTTCCATCCTCTTTAGGTCGTTAAACATTTCGTGAAAGACTGCAGCAATGACATTGTGGCCCAAAGGTGCTCCAAGAAGTGTGCTATCGGTGGGTTTAATGGCTGAGACTTCTGGTAAAACTGATTTCACTGCATTAATGACTACCTCACTGGATGCAATAAGTTCGAACTTCGAAGAGGGGTTAAGAACGAGACCCAGGGTGACTTTGTGACCTTGTGACTTCAATAGCTGCAGGTCTTCCAGCAGGGAGTCTTGTGTGCCTGCCAGAGTGCCATCATCCAGAATCCTAGGTCAGCACACACGCACATCGTACTCGGACTGCCAAGGTCAGCAGTCACATCCCACCCAGACAGTTAAGCCAAGGTCAGCAGTCACATCCCACCCAAACAGTTAAGCCAAGGTCAGCAGTCACATCCCACCCAGACAGTTAAGCCAAGATCAGCACACACTCACATGAACTGCTAAGGTCAGCAGTCACATCCCACCCAGACAGTTAAGCCAAGGCCAGTAGTCACATCCCACCCAGACAGTTAAGCCAAGGTCAGCAGTCACATCCCACCCAGACAGTTAAGCCAAGGCCAGCAGTCACATCCCACCCAGACAGTTAAGTCAAGGTCAGCAACAAGGTCATCCCACACAGACAGCACAGGGACTGACTGGGGCGGGGATTGACCCGGCCGCCTCGGAGCCCGACTGACAACTAAGACAATCAAGCCACCGAGGAACGGCCAGTTGTGTTAGATTTGGAAGTTATATTTATATTCCACACATTAAAAATATTGTATAACAACTTTTTTCGCGTTAGTTTTGTCTTTAAAGTTTATATATATCTTCTATATAAATAAAAATGGAAATGTTCGTTTGTTCAAAATCGCTAATCTCCGAAAGTTCTTCACCGATTGCTTTGAAATTTTCAGACATCGTTCCATTCGCATTCGAGCAGGTTTTTATATACATACTATATTGTTGATGTCATGTCTGTGACGGAAAAAAACATTTTTTTTTTAAACTGTGTTTTTTATGTGTTTTTTATGTGAAAGAAATCTTTGAAACCTCTTAACCGATTGCTTAGAAATTTTGACACAACACTGTATTTGAATAGGCGCGTGTTTTTATATATCTACTATATACATGCCTCACCTGTGACAGGAAAAAACATGCTTTTCTTGATAAACAGTGCTATCTGTTGACCCTAAGAGCAACACATGCTGTTATCTCCCAAAGTTCTTCTCTGATTGCTTTGAAATTCTGACACAGCATTCCATTCGAATATGTGCATGATTTTATATATCCACTATATAGATGTCACACGTGTGATAGATATAAACATAATATAAAAAAAACAGTGCCATCTATAGAACGTAATAGCAACACACAAACACTATGCTAAATATGTTATGATTTCCACTTCAATGTTTCCGGTTTCATTAATAAGTTGAATTCTTATAGATTTCTTCTTTTTTTTAATTTTGATTTAACTATTTTCTGTGACATTGTGTTGCAATTGAGCTGTGTTGTTTACCACACCGTTCATTTCGTAAGAATAAGTATAGACACCACACTTGTGACAGGTAAAAACATTTTTTTTTTTTTTAAGAAACAGCGCCATCTGTTGTACGTAAGAGCCCTACACACTATAATAAATATGCTACAATTCCATTTCAATCTTTCTGATTGCAATAACAAATTAAATTTCCATAAATTTCGATTTATTTTCATTTTGATTTAATTATTTTGTGTGATATTGCTTTGGAATTCAGCTGTGTTGTTTATCATATTGTTTATTTCGTGAGTATATGTATAGATGCCACACCTGTGACAGGTAAAAACATTCATTTTTGAAAAACAGCACCATCTGTTGCACTTAAGAGCAACTCACGCTATACTAAATATGTTACGATTCCATTTCATTGTTTCCAATTTCATTAATAAATTGAATTTTCATAGATTTCAAATTATTTTATTTTTGATATATTTATTTTGTGTGACACTGCATTGGAATTTAGCTTTGTTGTTTACCATACCTTGTATTTTGTGAGAATAGTTTATTTTTTTATTTTTTCATTTTGTTTTTTAATAATTTTTTCTTATATTTCAGTGATAGGAACTGAAATAGGATAGGATCATTTGATGTTTCCAATTTTCTAATGGGAACATCAGCTCATTTGGGAATTCATCGGACGAGGAAGTGGGGAATGGTGGAGAGGATGAGGGGACAGGAGTGGGGGATGGTACTGAGGACGACGGGGACAAGGAAGGGGGTAATGGTGAGGAGGACGAGGGGACGAGGGAGTTGGAGATGGTGGGGACGAGGAGACAGGGAAATGGAGAATGGTGGGAAGGACAAGGGGTCAGGAGAGTGGTGGATGGTGTGGAGGATGAGGGAAAAGAGCATTGGGGAAGGGAAGGGAGGCCGGTGCTGGAAATTTCCAACAGTTATTCTCATCCCTAATACAACAGGATGTATTTCCTGTATTAGACTTCATACACATCTAATATTCATTTACTAATCCTTAGTACAATGGGATGTACTTCCTGTAATAATTAACTAACACTACTAATATGTAGTTTAGTATTGTAGAATTTACTGTATTAGCTTGTGGAACATCATGTAATTTCTCCTAGAATTGTGTAGTGTTGCGTCAGCCACGCAAGGAGATAAAATTTCCACATACCAGTAGATTTAACACCAATGTAACCATTTACTTTCTTTTATTAGGAATAATAATTTAGTAATAGGTTTACTTTTAGTATACAACAGTTTACTGGAATTCCTGTAACCAGCTTGATCGCTGTTCCAGTAAATTCATAATCTAAAATTATTTCCACCACAAAGTTATATGTGCAGTCTATATTAACTGACATGCATTGTGAGAATTAAAACATCACAACATAAAGTATTTATTTAAACCATCAAGAGTGTTCATAAACGCCCCCTTCCCTATTTAGCTTTAATAAATAAATATAATTTATGCTCGAACCCTCACAGTGAGCTTTTGCGCATGCGCGACTTTCGGGAAGGAGGAGAAGGGACTCTCGCCATATTCGATCAACAAGCGTGAAGGTGTTCCGTAAGTGATCCAACAAATCTTATCATCCAGACGGCATCCGAACGTTCTTAGATGCCAGATTGAGGACGCAGCTTACCAGAATCACAGACACCAGTTCGGCAGGCATTTTACCTTTTATTAATATTTATAGAGCTCTTAAATATGATTAATATAGGTAGCCATGTCGTCACGCTGTGGGCGTACCAAAAATTCCATGTAAGTGCAGCTCTTTCCCCTCCAAATATTTAGATATTAACTTATATGTGTGTGAATACTAGTTTGGGGTGGAAATTACGGAATTATCATTATTGCAGCATGGTGCAACACCCTTGAGAAAGCGTATGACCACCATACCCTCACGTGCTCCAAGTATCACTATCTCAAACTGTTTCCAGACTGGCGTACAGTGGACTGCATCTACGTCCCTCTGTCACAGCTGAGATTTCATCAGTTTTCATTGTAGATAGTACCTTATTATTCAGAGTCCATATATATATATATATATATATATATATATATATATATATATATATATATATATATATATATATATATATATATATATATATATATATATATATATATATATATATATATATATATATATATATATATATATATCTGATACTGCCTTTTATGCATTATTAATCTTCACATTGCAGAAGTATTTCTTGTATTACATATTTTACTCATTATCTATGTGTGTGCATATTATACTCATTATTATTATTGCATAATATATGTTACACATAGATTAATCTTATAGAATACTCCCCCCCCCCCGAAATGTGTTATGGGAGGCTGGCTCTAGAATCTTATAATTTACAGTCATTGCTTAATAGAATTTATTCACATATAATCATAGATCTATAAGCCATTGATTTTCTCATTTCATTACTCATTCTGGTCCTTCGAGCTATCTTAGAATTAATCATTATTTTGCATTCTTAAAATTATACATTTTATCAGTATTATACTGGAGCCAGAATTCCCCACATATTTTATGGTCCTTCGAACCTAGAGAGTCTAGTTAACTAGACTATAATTACGAACTAGTATAATCAGTAGAATATAGCCAGAAGTTAGGCTTTCTACAATTCATTATTCATTTCTCATCCCTGATAACATTATACTCTTTAATTAGGGAGTATTATCAGGGACTAGGATAGAATTTATGGCAGCATATTTGCTACTCTCATAGAATTTACGGCAGCATATCTGCCACTCATAGAATCCATGACAGCATACCTGCCACACATACAGAATTACGTCAGTAAAATATCTGCCATATATATAATTTATATATATATATATATATATATATATATATATATATATATATATATATATATATATATATATATATATATATATATACACAAGAGTTGTTACATTCTTGTACAGCAACTAGTACGCATAGCGTTTCGGGCAGGTCCCTGGAATACGATCCCCTGCCGCGAAGAATCGTTTTTTCATCCAAGTACACATTTTACTGTTGCGTTAAACAGAGGCTACAGTTAAGGAATTGCGCCCAGTAAATCCTCCCCGGCCAGGATACGAACCATGACATAGCGCTCGCGGAACGCCAGGCGAGTGTCTTACCACTACACCACGGAGACTGTGAAATAATTATTTATAGTAGTAGAATAATTGTCATACACATATAATCACTTGTATATACTCTATATAACTCAAAAATTATAAAAAGCCAAAAACATAGCACTATCCTGAATCTGCACATCAGTAATATTATAGCATTTTATGCCAATCCATGTAGATTAGAATTCTTAGACTGGAATTGTACTTTGTAGTGTACAACTCTAGCCTAACTCATTATTACTAGCCATCCTAGATAGGTAGGATTATTAGTAGACTAGCATTGTACAAGGCAGTACAACCTAATCAACATTTATTATTGTGCAAACCCAAGTCAGGGTAGGACTTATCATTATTTTACACAAATTGTGTTTTTATATCATATTATATATATTTACTGTGTACATTTTGAGTGTTATTGAAGTGTCACTACCCATCCAAAGCTGATTATGAGAAGCTAAGCAGAGGAATTCCTGTAGAAACACTGAAATACCACTCAAATATTAGCTGTTTACTATTAGGTAGGTAAGCTAACCTCTACGTGAGGTAGGATTCACATAGCCTAACTAAAGAATCAGATATTAGGCTACTCACATCTGTACTGGTTCCACGTATATAGGAATCAGTACCCCAGTTATTTTCATTACCAAACCATGGCATTAACTAAGCCAAAGTCCACAGGCAGTGCACCAGAAGAAATTTCCAGCAACTGCTTATTATATTTTAGATCATACACGAGTCACAAAAGCCATGTGACTAGACAGTTGAATAAGTGTGATCAGCTGGTACAATCAGGTGCCACATCCAAAGTATTAGAAAATCTCATAGAGACGGCCAAGCAACAGTTGCAAAGAACAAATGAGACTGCTGATGACTATCTCAGAGTCCTCATGCAACAAAATGCTGAGCCGGATCAACTAGATACCTTCCATGCCGAGATGGAGAAGTTTGAGGAGGGTACCCAAGATCATCTAAATAGATTAACACAATCTCTAGAAAAATTGCAGAGCAACTCAGTTTCTCAAAATACTCTAACCACAAGTGAAACTAATAAATCAGAGACACTCCAGGAAGTTCGTCTTCCTACAATTGATCTCCCTCACTTTCATGGTGGAGATGATGAGAATTTCGAAAGCTATTGGAAAACATTCGACTCCTTAGTAAACTCCAAGAAATCTATTAGCAAACCTAATAAATTCCTCTATTTGCAAAGTACCCTAGAGGGTGAAGCAAAAGCAGTTGTCGAACACCTAGGTCCCTAGTGATAAGGACTACGATACTGTTATTCAGTTACTAGAAGTTAATTACAGCAATAAAGAAATTGCTATTGCTAATCATTATTATAAGTTAAGAGCGATACCTACACCAGATACCACCCCTGAAGCTCTACAAGAATTTAGGCTCCAGGTAGAGTTTCTAATTAAAGCTCTAGGTGTCAAAGCAGATGTACCTAAAACAGAGTGGGTATTGAAATTAGAAATACAGAGTAAGTTTCCTAAGGAGATTCTAGCATCCATCTGTTCCTATTATAGAACAGATATCCTATCCTTAGATGAAATTTTCGAGGGATTAAGGGTAACAGTTAATCGACTGAGAGCTCATGAGAAAATAATATCTAACACTGACAAATCAACCACTGATAAACTAGCCAAATCCAAAGGCACCTCCAAACAGCCTAATAAATCTAAAACCGTAACTGTCACTCCAAAATGGAAGAATACTACAGTAGGTACCTACACTATCAGCCTTTCTAAACCATAAGTCCATAAGTCACCCAAGTTAGTGACTTCTACATCTACTACAGGAAGGAGATGCTGTCTCTTTTGCCAAGAGAGTCATACTATTTATCAGTGTCAAAACTTTCCTGATCGCGTTTCTAGGATAAAGCGCCTCACGGAATTGCATAAGTGCACCAGGTGCTTGTTGCAACACGATCCTAATACATGCACCACCCCATTACACATATGTAACAGGTGCCACCAGGATCAATATCATTCAGCATTGTATGGAGTTGATAGGCCAAAATCACCAAAACTCCAGGTGGAACAGGATACTTCCACCACTGTGCAGTGTTGTAAGGTGCGACAAGAGGTTAAGGTGCTTAACACCAAGTCTCATAATAATGCCGTATTACCTACTGCACAACTACAATTAAATAGTAAGAATTCTAGAATCACTACAAGAGGTCTATTCGACCAAGGATCCCAAAGAACGTTCATCACTCAACAAGCAGCTAACAAGCTGAAACTTAAACCCTTGTGTAAGGTGACATTGAACATATCAGGATTCCTACCAGATACTGGACCTTAAGAATTTGAAGTAGTACAACCACTAGTACGCCTAGGCGGTTATGTCCAACCTGTTAAGGCCATAGTAGTTGATCACATCCCTCTTGACATGAATGTCAAAGGTCTAAGAGACAGCCAAATTTTTACTGAAAAATAGAATCAAGTTGGCTGACTCCAAGATAACGTCTGATCACCTCACCAATGTAGATCTATTAGTAGGGGCAGATCATTATTATCAGTTCATTACTGGAACTACAAACCAGCATGGAATGAACTTGTTGAATTCAGCCGGGGGCTACTTACTTACAGGTAGAGTCTTGAACCTGAGGAAGCCTATGCCAGCTGACAACCAACATTAATTCCAGATTGAGTCTGGTACAATTAGTACTAGCCGAGTTCGTTTCTATGGATCACAGTGGATAAGTCAGTGGTCAGTAGCCTAAGAATTGGCTGCAGATCACCGCGACAAATACCATTGACCCCACTGTAGAACCGGAACTATTCTCGACAGTAATAATTGACCACATTCAGTCTTCATAGCATTTCATAACATCTTATCGTATTTATCATACCTTAGGTAAATCTGGAGAAGACAGCATTTATAGTATTTTAGGTAAGTCTTCCAGAGAAGACTGCATTTATATCAAGTCGTCTGGACAGGATTTAGTAATCCATTTAATATGATACACCTGCAGGGTTGTATTAGTTTTGTTTGAGCTCCTTCTGAATTATTGTCTCTGCCCACAAGCATCTTAGAGACAGTTTGGAGAAGTATTGTCGGAAAAAACGACACCATTTAATAATATCATACAGGCAGATAATATTGCTGCATTGTATACACAAGTTAACCCATAGAAAATGTAACTTGTAGTGGAACTTTCCGTCTATAGAAAACGGGATATCATTCCCACATACTATTATAAATTCACTACCTATTATGGTGGGAATTATTCTTAAATACATTAGTCTTTGACTTTACCATCGTAAAAACATTTCATATAAATTAACTTAATTATCGATATTAAAATAGAGTAAATGTGACCCTTCTATCACTTACTGTCATCTGGACAATGTAGGCCAGTAGCGTCAGTGAGGAGGGAGAGGTCAGCCATTGTTATTGCTGTTAAGACCACAGAGTCGTGGAGCAAATTCGGCTCCTATAAATTCTCTTGGACGAAGTGTTATGGAAGATCAGAGTAGTGATCTGCCATCATCAACACGCTGTCATCAATCTCAAGGGAAGTGTCTTTCCGAAACCCGTTTATCTAATCATTTTTGCCCATTAATGTCAGTAGAAAGGGCGTACCGTTCGAACACGAATGATCGACTCAAACAAGGTAATTAAGCCTAGGTCTTCATGGTTCAATGTACAGTGTTTTCTCTGATATAGCTGTCATATATTAGGATTCTGGCTTTACAGCTAGCGCCCTTTTGACAGGTCACGACGAGGAAGCATGCTTTGTGCATCAGTTACCAGGGTGATGGAAGCTACCTCACACGAGGAAAATGTGGTGTCTACACCCTAGTTATACCTGGTGGACTAAGGCCTGCTGTACAAATAAGATAAGGAACCTCTTCAATGTTTAACAATATATGTAGTTTAATACTGTAGTTTGATTGGCTGCATATATAAATTCAATATAAACCCCCCCTAATGTGTAGTGGATCGATTTGTGAGATTATTGCAGAAATACAGTTCACTTAACATCATGCAAATTGCTATCGAAATATACAAATTAACGTAAATATAAATTCTATATAAATTCATATAAATTAAATAAATATAAATCTCACAGGTTGGTTCCCACAAGTATCTTAGCACAAGCAAAACTGAACTTTGCAACAGCCTGTCAGTGAACATTTACCAGAAGACTATTAGAAGCGAAACAAATTGTTTCTCATAATAGAATAAACTTATCTTTTCTTTCTCCAGATTGAGTCTGGTACAGTTCTTACTAGCCGAGTTAGTTTCTATGGATCTCAGTGAATAAATCAGTGACTAGCAGCCTAAACCGGTTCACGTCACAGCGACACATGTCATTGACCACTGTAGACCCAGAACTATTCTCGACAGGAATAATTGACCACATTCAGTCTTCATATAGGTTATCATGTACTTAATTATAGCTCCAGAGAGTTATAGTACTGTAACTTAATGTATATAAACCGAATAGGTTTATTACTCGTTTAGAATCTTTAGGTCGCTATATGTGTTTAGCTATACTTCCAGAGAAGTTATAGCACTGTAACCTAATGTATATAATTCGCATTTACCCTCTACTTTAGATTAGGGACATTAGGTAGATTAGGGACATTAGTTAGGGTCAGCTGAATGCAAGTGTTACGACCCTGGGTTCTCCAGTGGAAACCAGAGGTCAAAATTGAGCTATTAAACTTTCTGGTAGTACAGTTGAGTGCATCACGAGCGGCAATTGTTTGTATCTTCCCTGCCAGACGTAAGACTATTCTTGTTTCTCAAAGAGCATTTAAAGACTGAGCTGGGGGTTGATTATTAAATAATAACATAGGCACCAACTATGTTTATAATATTTCATATATTGCATATATTTCATATATTGCAAACATATAATCTCACTATATGTTCACATTAAAGTCTCATGCAAGATATACGAAAATACAGTAAATTCATCACATGCTCCGGGTGCCTGTACACACCAATAATAAACATGAATATTATAAGTACTCTTGATAGTACTTTCCTGCACACTGGTGCCTTACTGTGACATGGGTGAGACTTGCTCACAACATACAAAATCCTCAGGCTAGATAATATAGCTGAATAATATAGCTGACTAAAGGGGAATGGGGAGGGACACTAGAAACACCTACTTCAACCTATCCTCCGATGAGAGTTGAGTTATAGCTCCTGGTCCTGGTGTAGGGAACGCCCCCACACACACGTTGTCGTGTCCTCCAGGAACCACTCGCCGTCCCACCGTTTAGCGCGTCGTCTCCGTGCCTTCTTCCCAGCAGGTCCGTGCTCCTCCTCGACTTCTTGTAGGGTTGGAGTCGGTCTCCTGGCCGTCGACTTCTCCCAGCTGCGGCTACCGCCTACGTCTCGGCTGCAGTCGTCCGGATTCCCAGCTAGTCCTCTTCTTCCTCTTCTACCCAGTGGCTCTGGTCAGCCACTACGCCATCACGAATGGGTGAACTGCCTCAGACGTCGCCTACGTCACTGCACAGACTTCACTTCTTCTTGCATAGTACCTGTCCTGGAGCACTTGTCGCTCAATAACCGTCGATTCCCTCTCTGGTTCAACACATGAACTAGGGAAGACCTCAGAGTACTGGCAGACTTCAGGTGACGCGTAAATCCACGGGAGCGGGAAACAACTGTCAAACTGACAGGACCAATCGTCGCACGTCCAACCTCCTTGACGTGTCGTGTCTGACTGATGGCGCCAACGCGGCGCGCTGCCCGGACCCCCTTCCTTCGTGACGTCACATTCGCCACGGGAGGTTTTCATTGGCTCCCGGTGCCACATTGCTGTCGGTGACCAATCCGGTGTCACTGACGTCACACCGTTTTGGCGGGGAAACAGGAGAGCCAGCGCCATCTTGGCTTCCTAAAGGGCCTAAACCACAGGCCAAAATCTTATTGTTTCACAAATTTCTCGGCTCTCCGAGAACACTCCACTCTCCCACATATATCAAATTGATGCCTGCGACGTAGAGAACGCTTGGGTAAAGTGGACATGACTCTTACTGCAGGCGTAGGAGAAATATAAGGGGGGGGGGGAACACCGTCACAATATCTATCATATTGTTAGTACATCACACGTGTAGTGAGTCAGATTACAAGTGTGTGATTCATTCATTATTGTGCAGTGATATACGGGGAAATTATACCAGTGTTAGTGTCGCCCTGACCCCCGCCCTCACCCAGCGCCCAGGCCGGGAAGTACCTGCTCTCCCCCTCCTACTCACCCCACCACGTCGCCTCCCCACCCACGAGGCCACCTTGCCACCCGCCCATAGAAGCCGGGAGGCTCCTATGTGTGTCTACGCCACCCACCCACCCAATGTATACCCACATATTGTGTAGTGGGTGTATGCCCACACTTTGTATAGAGGTGGTATATGTATTACCACTCACCTGAGTAGTAAGTGCCACGGCCAGCTGATCACCTCCCAGCCTCCAACCGCCGCCCACCCTCCAGTCTCCACCCGCCGTCCACCTTCCCGCCCAGCGCCCGCCCAGCGCCCGCCCATGTCGCAGCTCTCAACAGATAGCCAGGCTTCTCCAAGCCAGGATGAGCCATCAAGCAGAGGTAGACAAGGTAGATGTCAGACGTGTGACCGGGTATGCTATATCCGGTTGAGTGACGATAATGTGCGCCTTCATTACCACAACAGAGCCAGGTGTTTGGGTTCTGGGCGCCCTCCCAGGGAGAACACCAATCAACAGCCCACACCACCCGTAAGGCAAAACACCTCCCAGACCTTCTTTCCCACAGAAAATTTATTAGAAGCTATCAAAGCAACATCGGCCAGAACCTTGCAGCACATCCCTAAAGCAGCCCGCCCCCATGCAGCAGCCAAATTATCTGCCCTCCTGAGAAAGGTCAACGACTCTCCTGGAACGACCCAAGCATGGCACAACCTCCTAATGTTTGGCAACATATGTCTAGCCACCCCTGCAAGGAGAGACAAAACCTTAGCTGCCTCAGTCATCAAAACTATAAATGATTTTCCCAGGGAGGACAGCCAGGTGCGCCTTCCCACTCGCGCGAGAAACACCCACGGCAGGAAGAGCAAAAGTGGCATATCCGAGACATCAAAAATCAGAACATCAGTCATCAAGAAAATAGAAGAAGGAAACACTATTGGCGCAATACGAGTCATCACCAGTGAGGACTCAATTGCCGACAGAGATGCCGCAACAGCTCAAGCCCTAAGGGAGAAACACCCACCCAGGGCTCCGCGTGAGGACGACATTGTACAAGTGGGGGCTACCGGAGCAGAACCTCTCTGGGTGGCTGAATCTGTGGTCCATAAAGCAGCCATGTCCTTCCCAACAGGATCAGCAGGTGGGTTCACAGGACTAAAACCCAACCACCTCAAGCAAATGCTCAACCCTGCACTGGGTGACATTGCAAAGAACCTCTTGGTGGAACGAACCAGATTCACCAACACATGTCTAGCTGGCAACATACCAGCGTCCATAAGACCTATCTTTTTTGGAGCATCTCTCTGTGCTCTAAAGAAAAAGGATGGAGGGATCAGGCCAATAGCTGTGGGCAATTCTCTCCGGCGTCTCGTCGCAAAGGCAGCTGCAAGAACAGTTAGTGATGCAGCGGCCAACATGCTGAAGCCAAAACAGCTCGGGTTTGGCATTCCAGAAGGGTGTGAGGCGGCAGCCCATGCAGCTCGAGCCTTCATCGCCAACATCACAGACGAAAAGGCCCTTATCAAGCTAGATTTCAAAAATGCCTTCAATTTGGTGCGGAGGGATGCTGTACTCCGTGCGGTTCATAGTCATTTCCCTTCCCTCTACCCTTTTGTACATTCATGCTACATTATGGATCTTAAGCTACTTTTTGGCGAACATGAAATTGACTCGCGAGAAGGCGTCCAACAGGGTGACCCCCTTGCTCCTCTCCTTTTCTGCTTAGTCATCAAACAAGTCACAGAGGTCCTGTCCAGCGAGCTTAACATCTGGTTCATGGATGATGGTACCCTAGCTGGTTCCCAAGACTCCCTCCTGGAGGACATCAGAAAAATCCAGGAGCAAGGTGCAGTTTTAGGCCTCACCCTGAACCCTTCTAAATGTGAAATAATATGTCCCAACCAGGGCATCGTAGAGAGAATAGAGGGTCTTCTGCCAAATATCCATAAAACTAAACCTGAAGACAGCACACTCCTAGGAGCTCCCCTGGGGTTGAAAGCCATCGATGAGGTCGTTGATAAGAAAATCGCCGACCTTAAGAGGATGGATGGGAGGATTGAGGATATTGATGCTCATGATGCACTCTACCTCATCACCAGATGTCTGTCCCTCCCCAGGTTAACCTACTTTCTGAGGTGTTCACCATCTTACAGTAGCCAAAAACTAAGTGAGTATGACCAGTTACTGAAATCAATGCTAGAAAAAGCCCTTAACCTCTCTCTCGATGACCTACAGTGGAAACAAGCCTCTCTTCCCGTAAGACTTGGGGGCCTCGGAGTTCGAACAGCAACGCAAATCGCTGTTCCAGCCTTCCTGTCCTCCTTATCAGCATCCGACGACCTTGTGAAGGAAATTCTACCTGCCCACTTACATCAGCTGGCAGGTGTACATGATCCCAATTTTACACGCTGTGCCACAGAGTGGGCCTCTCGTGCAGGCCAATCACCTCAACCACCATCCCCAAAAGCCCACAAGCAATCCAGCTGGGATGGTCCCATTGTAGACCAAGTTGCTGCAGAGTGCCTGGGTGCTGCAACAACACAACACGACATTGCTCGCCTCACAGCAGTAGCAGCACCACATGCAGGGGATTTCCTGTTAGCAACCCCAATGTCGGCAACTGGCACGCGTCTCACACCACACGCCCTCCGAATTGCTGTGGCCCTCCGCCTTGCTGCCCCAATCCACACCAGATATAGGTGGATTTGCGGCGAGGTGGTGGCTGACAGGTACGGCCACCATGGCCTACTCTGCCAAAGCACAGGGGGATGGCACTCGAGACACAGTGAAGTTAACGACATCATCAAGAGGAGCCTCACCACAGCTGGATGCCCAGCTGAAAGAGAGCCCCGTTACCTAACGCCCCGTAACTCTGATGCTCTTATTGGTCGCCCGGATGGTATCACAGTGAACCCCTGGAAGAATGGCAAGCAGTTGGTATGGGACTACACGTGCGTATCAACCCTGGCTAACACCTACATTAACCTCAGTGTTGCACAACCAGGTGGCGCTGCCACCCACAGGGAAGCAGCCAAATCCCGTAAGTATAGAGAACTGGATCACCACTACAATTTTGTCTCCATCGCTTCTGAGACACTCGGCGCCTGGGGTAAAAGTGCTACCAGTTTTTTGAAGGAACTGGGTTCTAGGCTCATTGAAACAACAAGGGACCCGAGAGCTGCAAGCATTCTTTTCCAGCGCCTCAGTGTGGCGATACAGAGGGGAAATGCGCACTGCATCCAGGGTTCCTGCCCGCCATCTGAGGAGCTGGAGGAACTCGACAACCTATGATAACCATCTTTGTAACCCATATGTAACTCCTTTTTTGTAACAAAGTTCAAATAAAGTAAATATATATGTGTACATACAAAAGAATGGGGGTGTAGGGGAGAAGATAATATTAGTGTTCAGTGAGAAACCACAAGGTCTCCTCTGAATACTTTTTATTTTCTTCTCTGAGGCTATGGGTCCCCACATTGGCACCAGAGGTGGTACCCTCACAAAATTTTATATATATATATATATATATATATATATATATATATATATATATATATATATATATATATATATATATATATATATATATATATATATAAAATTTTGTGAGGGTACCACCTCTGGTACTCTGAGTGTTAACTAAAGTCTTTGAAAATGTAATAAGTTATTACGAAATGTGTTCAAGTGTCGCGTCAGACTAGAAATGAAAATGAATTTTGGAGAATTGATTTTTCAATTACAAACAACAGTAAAAAGAATTATAAGAAATATTGAGAAAATTCGTGTTAGAATTATTAATCTTTCTTTTTTGGTCATATTTAATAATATATGTCTACAGGAAAGACTGCTACCAATATGTATATATATTCAAAGACTTTAGTTTACACACACACAACTATAACTTGCAAACACTAAACAGAGTTTAAACAGTTTTGACTTTATACCTGCATTTGGGTGAGGTGATATGTTACAACAGTTTTGGATGAGGTGAAAACAAACTTTCAACACAAGGCAGAACACGAAACAATGGGTATAATATTTTGTAAGTTAAAGGGAAGAATGGAAGTAACTGCAAAGGGCCTATTGGCCCATATTTCTTGATGCTTCTATATTGGTGCGGAGTCTTGAAGTGGGTAGAACATAGTTGTGCATTAATTGGTTGTTGATTGCTGGTGTCGACTTCTTAATGTGTAGTGCCTCGCAGATATCAAGCCGCCTCCTATCGCTGTATCTATCGACGATTTCTGTGTTTTTTGTTACGACTTCTCTGGTGATGGTCTGGTTGTGGGAAGAGATTATATGTTCCTTAATGGAGCCATATTGCTTATGCATCGTTAATCGCCTGGAAAGAGATGTTGTTGTCTTGCCTATATACTGAATTCTTTGAGGCTTACTGGAAAGAATTCTGGATAGGAGCGGAGGTTTCCACACTGCAGTCTACACTAAGGAAACAAACATAGGAATGTGCCTGAATGCCAACAGTGACTGCCCAGACAGGTACAAGAGGAGTGTTGTTAACGCATATGTCGACCGTGCCCTCAGCCACAGCTCAGAATGGAAGCAAGTCGACGAAGAACTCTGTAGGGTAAGGCTGGTCCTAGTCAACAACGGCTTCTCCAATGGTTTCGTGGAAGACATCATAAGAAGGAAAGTGAAACGCCATGCAACCTCTGAAGAGACAACTAACACAACACCTATACCCCTTATTAGACTATTTTACAGGAACTTCTTTTCCACAGCCCATAAAACGGAGGAAAGGGTCCTGAAAGATATTGTCAGTAGAAACGTTATCCCTACAGACAAAAATCAGAAGATACAACTGACGATTTACTATAAAACCAGAAAAACGGCCAGCCTACTCATGAGAAACTCTCCAGACACAAAACAGAACGCTTTAAAAGAGACCAACGTCGTCTATGCCTTCAAATGCCCTCTTGGGGACTGTAAGCCTAAAAAAAAAACAGTATATAGGCAAGACAACAACATCTCTTTCCAGGCGTTTAACGATGCATAAGCAACAGGGCTCCATTAAGGAACATATAATCTCTTCCCACAAACAAACCATCACCAGAGAAATCTTAGCAAACAACACAGAAATCATCGATAGATACAGCGATAGCAGGCGGCTTGACGTCTGCGAGGCACAACACATCAAGAAGTCAACGCCAGCAATCAACAGCCAATTAATGCACAACTATATTCTACCCACTTCAAGACTCCGCTCCAATATAGAAGCATCAAGAAAAATGGACCAATAGGCTTTCTACAATTACTTCCAATCAATACCCATTGTTTCATGTTCTGTCTTGTGTTTGAATTTAATACCCATTCAATACCCATTGTTTCGTGTTCTGTCTTGTGTTGGAATTTAATACCCATTGAATACCCATTGTTGAAAGTTCGTTTTTCACCTCATCCACCTCACCCAAATGTAGATATAAACCTCGAAGATGTGTAAGCTCTATTCAGTTTCAGTTGTGTGTTTGTAAACTAAAGTCTTTGAAAATGTAATAAGTTTTACGAAACGTGCTCAAGTGTCGCGTCAGACTAGAAATAAAAATGAATTTTGGAGAATTGATCTTTGAATTACCATCAACAGTGAAAAGAAACATAAGAAAGATAGAGAAAATTCGTGTTAGAATTATTAATCTTACTTTTCAGTCATATTTAATATATATATATATATATATATATTGTTACGGTGCCCTCTCCTATTTCTTTCGTTTGCCGGCTTAAAGAGTCATATCAGCTCTCCCTACTGATTCTCTGAGGTTCAGGGAGTCTAATGATATATGTGGCGACCAGACCGACTGCCATTTAATGGAATGAGGTTATATTATATGTTGTAAATAAAGGAAAGTTGGCGCCCTGATATAAAATGAAACAGTATCCCCTACGGCAGATATGACCTTGTGGAAGGGACACTATGCCAATCGCGGATTGGCCGACGTAGGTCGCGGGCGACAAATCAGGGCCCGCCATGACGTCACCGAGTGCCCCGGGCGGCGCCAACGTCAGAGTTGTACTGACCGTGGAAGCGACAGGACGCGCCTCGGTCTGCTCTCAAGAATTGGAGGCTCTGCAAGCCTTGTCCAGTGGATTGAGCTGATCATCGCCGCCAACATAGTTATTGGAGACCCTGCGCTTCTGGGAAGCCAAAGAGGAACCAAGTTCAGTGAGCAGAGAAGTGCCCAAACTTGGAAAATAGTCGGCGACGACGCTGGGCGGCGCCGCTGGCTGGACGTTGAGGTCTGGAAGGTGGGCGAGCAAGCTAGCTGTGACTAGGGTCACATCCACTGAGAATCTTGGAAGGACGACACTGTGCCTAGGACAAGGAGCGACGCCCTGTGGGAGAGGCGAGTGTGGGGAAAAATAGTGATTAGCTCAGCGCCCATCGATGAACCAGGATTGGGGCAGCTGAATCTCAGGGATTGGAACGGCGACGACGCGAAGGCTTCACGACACCTGAGGACCTGTGGAACGCCCTGGATCGTCAAGGATCGACCCAAGGAAGCGTGGGAACCTCACACCATCGAGGGACAGGCGTCGTGAGCCAGGAGTGTAAGGTAGATCATTTTTCCCTCCCATTACCCCTTGTATGAGTAGGCTAGTTAGGCCACAATATTTACTTGTGTATGTGGCAGCAAGACTTCATTACTTTAATAGTAGAATATGCTGCAAGGCAGCTTGTGTCCAGGACTGTCAGAGAGGACAGAGTGTATGGATGGCAGGACAGTGAAGAAGAGGTGCCGACGTGGTGAAGAGGCCCTCCTGTGAGAGTGTGAGACTCCTGTCTTCCTGCCCAGTTGAAGGAGAGTTGGAGGTCGTGGAAGAAGAGGCTGACGATCTCCAGACTCATCATCCATATTCCATATTCATGTATTACTTGTGATTGTGTGTGTGTGTTCATGTAATTTGCGTCAGTAAATCCACACATTTTATTACTGTGTTTGAGTGTGCCTCCATTTGTGATATTTCTCTATGAGCATACATTTCTGGCTACAAACGATATATGATACACCCACTGAACTGCATTGCTGGGGTGCAGATATAATAACCCAGCTGGCGACCTTGCTAAGAGGAAGATAGAGAAGACAGGCGGGAAAGGAGTTCCTGCAACCTTTTTTTTTGTCTGGCAGGCAAGACTCAGAGAGGCTATGGTTATAGGTAAGCCTGAGTCTTCCTTCACTCCCCCACGGGTCTAGGCCGGAACTGTTAACAGCAGTTTCCCCGTGGTTGACTGAAGGGCTTCCAGGGTGAATCAGTGGCACCCCTTTGTGGTGGAAGCAAAGACCTGCGGAGGTGGGCATTGTTGGTCCTATCTTGTGTGACCAAGGAGACTCCGGTGAATCCAGGGAGTCGGAGGGGCTGAGTATTTGGGCCCTTTGAGCCCCTAGCAGCCGAGTGTTAGCAGAGCCCCGGACCGCCCACCCCCCACGTGACAAGAGAACTGGCGACCTTGCCAGGATTCGAACCCCAGTAGCCAAGGACTGGGAACCTCGCCAGGAAGCGTGGATCAAGCTACAGTGTGGACCAAATTGCAAGACAAGTGTTGCCAGGGTACTAATACAGTGTGGCCAGTGAATTCGGTGGTACTGTTACTCAACCAGCTAAGGGACTGAAACGGTGAAATTAGTGCCTACTAACTTGTCTGTGCTGTCGTGTATGCTCAATGATATAGAGATGGAGGAGGACAAAGTAAAGAAATTTATTGACACAAGGGACGAGAGAATTTTGGAAGAGTGTACCAAGGCCCAGCTCCAACAAGTGGCAAACCACTTTGGGATCAGGTTGAGGACGACTAAGGTAGCGGAGCGAAGGATAGAGATCATGGCACAGCTCACAGCTCGAGAGGAAGCGACGGGAGAGGAGCCATCTCAAGAGGAGCCGTCCCGAGGAGAGCCGTCGCAAGGTGAACCGTCCCGACTAGGGCCACCCCAAGCGCCTACCAGTGTGGAGAGAATTCACAGTGAACATGGGAGCAGTGGAAGGTCCAGCTGTAGTAAGAGGAGCCTGCAACTGGAAATAATGAAGATGCAACTGGAAGCCCAGCTGCGACGAGAGGAAAGAGAAGCACGGCTGCAGCTGCAGCGAGAGGAGCGAGAAGCTCGGCTGCAGCGAGAAGAAGGAGAGAGACGACTGCGACTGGAGGAGATAAAGGCAAAGAAAGAAGTCGAATTGCGTCGCGTTGAACGTGGTCTGCCCTCACTACCTGCACGGCGGGATGACCTCAAGGTAAGGGAACGTGACTTACCTACGTTCGAACCACAAGAAGCTGAGGCGTTCTTCGAACACTTTGAACGGATAGCGACTCTGAAGGAGTGGCCGGAAGATGATTGGGCTGCTCTGGTCCAGGGCAGGTTGACTGGAGAGGCCCGGGAAGCCTATAACATGCTGGACCTAGAGGAGTGTACTAGTTATGACGCGATTAAGAATGCGGTTCTCCACTCATTCCGGCTGACTCCGGAGATGTACCGGAAGCGGTTCAGAGAGTGTACAAGAGCGTCGGGAAAGACTTACGCCGAGACCGCCAGGGATATGGAACGGAAATTCCTACGATGGTTGAAGGCGGAGGAAGCGGAGTCGGTGGATGATATCAAACGACTGATAGTGATGGAGAAGTTTATGTCAGTGCTCCATCCTGAGTTGCGAGTAAGGGTGAGAGAGGCAGGTATTAAGGACCTGAAGGCTGCAGCGGACCGAGCCGACATGCTGGAGGAGGCACTACATATCAGGAGGGAGGGGCCGCCCAGACACTCGCCTTATCCCAGGTCGGGAGGGAACTTTAGGAGTTCAGGAGGAGCGAGGACGAGTGGGGACTCTCCCAAGAGTAGTGTGCCCGATGAAGTAACGTGGTTCAAGAGCTCAAGAGACGCGGGGAGGAAGCCCCAAGCTGTGAGCAGTGGACCTAACTCGGGAGCAAGTGCTGCAGTCCCGGATACGACGACAGGGAGTCCAAGGAGGACCCAGGGGACGTCTGCAAGTGGTACCGCCAGAGTGACTAGCGAGTGGCCGCCCAGGGGAGGTGGCCGATGCTACAACTGTGGTGTGAGAGGACATTATGCCCGCGAGTGTGAGGAGCACCAAAGGAATGTAGGATTAATGTTGGAAGAGGAGAGAGTGTTTGTTCACACCCCATATTATAGTGGACCCAACGTGAATGGTTGGGAAATGAAGTTGGGTGAACATCCCTTCGTTTTCGGGGCCAACGTGAAGTTTGGAAAGTCAGACCCAGTGGAGGTTGCCGTGCTTCGAGATACGGGTGCTGACATAAGTATGGTGACCAGGAGTATTCTCCCCAAGGAATTTAATGATTCACCTGTGGGAGTGGTGAGGATACGCAGTGTGGGGGAGGAATACAGGTTGCCACTTCACGAAGTACAGCTGATTGCCGACTACGGAGTCGAGAGAGCTATAGTAGCTGTAGCCCCTAAGTTACCCCTAGAGCATGTACAAATGGTGCTGGGTAATGACCTCGGAGGAGGTAGGATACAACCCGATTGGGCCAGGAGTGCCTATGTTGCAAGCAGCGGTACAACCCTGCCAGGTGAGGTATCGGTCGTTCCAGATGGTCGTGAGGAAGCCGACTTCGCCAGGAAAAACGTCGCCAGAGACGACGACAACGAGGGCGAGAGTGCAGAGAGGTCGTCGGAGGTTGTGGAAAACCCCGACGGGGACCTCCGACTAAGCCTGATGATGCGTGTGGAGGAGTGGCGAGGAGCAGCTGTACAAACGCCTGGGGCGGTGAAGAGGCTGCAGACCGCACTCCCTCCATACAGAAACGTGAATAAAGTAAGCTCAGTGGATGAGCGAACGGCAGTGAGGGGCAGAGTGGAGGAGCCACGACGCAGTGCACCCTATGCCAGCCAGATGAATAGTGGTAGGTGCAAGACGAACCACCGTAGTGAGGTGAGCCACAGGGAGGTGGAAGAGCCCAACCACGAACCGAAGAAGACGTCTGCAGGGAAGAAAATCTCATGGAGGAGTGAAGATGTTCGTCGGGAACGAAGGAGCGAGTGGGATAGGAAAGGCAATACGAAGAAAGCAGGGAATAGGTACACCCAGGGTAGGCGCCAGCCTAACCAGAGGGGCATTGGGCCATCGCAAAAGCCTAGTGTGGAAGAGAGGAAGCTGCTGGATGGAGTACAGGTTACAAGTGCCACTGTGAGGAGACAACGCACCTATGGGAGAAGAGGAACCGAGAAGAGAGAAGATTGGCGAAGAGGAGATCATGAGAGGAAACATGGGGTACCTGTAGGACGCAGTGGAAATGCCAGACTATCTCGGAGTGCACGACGCGGTGGAGGCGCTGCATGCACTGAATCTTACAGTGGTAACGAGCCGTGGGAGTACACTCGTAGCCACGGAGAGAGGATTTCTTGTAGGTGTTCAGGGAACACCCATCACACCCGGTCCTATGCGAGGTGGAGATATAATGAGACAAGTGACTGGCAAGGTGGAACGAGCCACATCGCCAACTGGAGGAGTGACACTTCAGGAACGGAGGGAGCAAGAGTATAGATTGCCCTCTTGAGTGCTGCTCTTCCGATATGACTCTTATTTTAAGGGGAGGGGTATGTTACGGTGCCCTCTCCTATTTCTTTCGTTTGCCGGCTTAAAGAGTCATATCAGCTCTCCCTACTGATTCTCTGAGGTTCAGGGAGTCTAATGATATATGTGGCGACCAGACCGACTGCCATTTAATGGAATGAGGTTATATTATATGTTGTAAATAAAGGAAAGTTGGCGCCCTGATATAAAATGAAACAGTATCCCCTACGGCAGATATGACCTTGTGGAAGGGACACTATGCCAATCGCGGATTGGCCGACGTAGGTCGCGGGCGACAAATCAGGGCCCGCCATGACGTCACCGAGTGCCCCGGGCGGCGCCAACGTCAGAGTTGTACTGACCGTGGAAGCGACAGGACGCGCCTCGGTCTGCTCTCAAGAATTGGAGGCTCTGCAAGCCTTGTCCAGTGGATTGAGCTGATCATCGCCGCCAACATAGTTATTGGAGACCCTGCGCTTCTGGGAAGCCAAAGAGGAACCAAGTTCAGTGAGCAGAGAAGTGCCCAAACTTGGAAAATAGTCGGCGACGACGCTGGGCGGCGCCGCTGGCTGGACGTTGAGGTCTGGAAGGTGGGCGAGCAAGCTAGCTGTGACTAGGGTCACATCCACTGAGAATCTTGGAAGGACGACACTGTGCCTAGGACAAGGAGCGACGCCCTGTGGGAGAGGCGAGTGTGGGGAAAAATAGTGATTAGCTCAGCGCCCATCGATGAACCAGGATTGGGGCAGCTGAATCTCAGGGATTGGAACGGCGACGACGCGAAGGCTTCACGACACCTGAGGACCTGTGGAACGCCCTGGATCGTCAAGGATCGACCCAAGGAAGCGTGGGAACCTCACACCATCGAGGGACAGGCGTCGTGAGCCAGGAGTGTAAGGTAGATCATTTTTCCCTCCCATTACCCCTTGTATGAGTAGGCTAGTTAGGCCACAATATTTACTTGTGTATGTGGCAGCAAGACTTCATTACTTTAATAGTAGAATATGCTGCAAGGCAGCTTGTGTCCAGGACTGTCAGAGAGGACAGAGTGTATGGATGGCAGGACAGTGAAGAAGAGGTGCCGACGTGGTGAAGAGGCCCTCCTGTGAGAGTGTGAGACTCCTGTCTTCCTGCCCAGTTGAAGGAGAGTTGGAGGTCGTGGAAGAAGAGGCTGACGATCTCCAGACTCATCATCCATATTCCATATTCATGTATTACTTGTGATTGTGTGTGTGTGTTCATGTAATTTGCGTCAGTAAATCCACACATTTTATTACTGTGTTTGAGTGTGCCTCCATTTGTGATATTTCTCTATGAGCATACATTTCTGGCTACAAACGATATATGATACACCCACTGAACTGCATTGCTGGGGTGCAGATATAATAACCCAGCTGGCGACCTTGCTAAGAGGAAGATAGAGAAGACAGGCGGGAAAGGAGTTCCTGCAACCTTTTTTTTTGTCTGGCAGGCAAGACTCAGAGAGGCTATGGTTATAGGTAAGCCTGAGTCTTCCTTCACTCCCCCACGGGTCTAGGCCGGAACTGTTAACAGCAGTTTCCCCGTGGTTGACTGAAGGGCTTCCAGGGTGAATCAGTGGCACCCCTTTGTGGTGGAAGCAAAGACCTGCGGAGGTGGGCATTGTTGGTCCTATCTTGTGTGACCAAGGAGACTCCGGTGAATCCAGGGAGTCGGAGGGGCTGAGTATTTGGGCCCTTTGAGCCCCTAGCAGCCGAGTGTTAGCAGAGCCCCGGACCGCCCACCCCCCACGTGACAATATATATATATATATATATATATATATATATATATATATATATATATATATATATATATATATATATATATATATATATATATATATATATATATATATATATATATATACATATATATATATATATATATATATATATATATATATATATATATATATATATATATATATATTGTGACGGTAAAGCGTTGGTGCTCGGCTGTTTCAAAAGCTAGGGGCATGGCCTCGTCACATAAAGAAAAAAAAAAGAGAAAAGCTGGAACTTTCGTCTGTGGTAAGGTAATGGGAAGACACACAAAACACAAGTAAATTTAACAATGAAATTTTAATTACGTTAGAAATGCAAGACATGAATAAAATTGAGCATAAAATGTAACAGACAAATCAACAAACAAAATAATAAGAATAATCACTGGCAAATGAAAAGTTACGTTAAGACAAGTGAGTAATAGCAAAGTATATGATAGTGCCGGAATATTGGCTTCGAGCTGCCACCTCCCTTAGTACACGTAAGCCAAGGCTTAGTATACCAATGATACGTGCCAACTGCAAGGAGTACTGGAATATTCTGCCTTCTCTGGGCCGCTGCAGCCCAGACATCAACTCGGCAGAGGGTGGTGGGACAGGTGCGACTGGACACCAGCCAATCAGCGACCGGCAGGCGATGGACAAGCAGTTTGCCGGTTAACGGTGGCGGGGGCGAGCAGGTGTGCCGGTGTGCTGGATACGTTTTGCTCTCTGGGCAAAACGTTTAGGAGATACTTGTTGGATATATCTTCTATATTATCTGTTGATGTGACGTACTTTGGAGGGAAGAGCAGGCTCAATCTCTCTTGAAAGAGATTATCGTCACAATATATATATATATATATATATATATATATATATATATATATATATATATATATATATATATATATATATACATATATATATATATATATATATATATATATATATATATATATATATATATATATATATATATATATATATGCGAACAAGCCTGACTGGTCCCCAGGACTATATGCAACTGAAAACTCACAACCCAGAAGTGACTCGATCCCATACTGCCAGGAGCACAATGCAACTGGTGTGTACAGGACACCTTATCCACTCGACCATCACGACCAGTCAAAAGAAGGTGATAGCTGAAGCTATTTAAAGGGTGGGGTGGTTCAAATAGCTTCGGCTATCACCTCCTTTTGACCTGTTGTGATGGTTGAGTGGATAAGGTGTCCTGTACACACCAGGTTGCATTGTGCTCCTGGCAGTATTGGTTTGAGTCACTTCTGGGATGTGAGTTTAGTAGTTGTACATTTGACAGGGCGACCCAGTTTTTAACGTGCCAGATCTGATGTAATAGGTGTTGTTATCAGATGTGTTATCTTAAGAACCTGCTTAGTG